>NW_016157441.1:49278-80001 GCF_001687245.7 Rhagoletis zephyria
TTTTGTTTTTATTCTCAAACCGCTAAACCGCTGAGAACCATTTCCATGTGCATTATTCCCCTTGAATTTGAAAATTTACTCCCAACCAACCAACTGCCGCTAAAGAAGTTTCACTTCATAAATTCAAGAAATGTTTTTACCCTTTCAGTTACTCTAATATACCTGCATCGGTCCAGCGGTGTCAGCCAACTCCATCTCCGAAGCTGTTAATCTTTTTGCTGATTTTTTTTTTTCCAACTTTATTTCAGGTAATTCTGATAATGATTTTATTCCTGAAGATCTTTTGTCAAATTTAGATACTCCCATTAACTTCGGGAAATTAAAGTTGACAGACGAGGATGTAGCTAATGGCATTAACCAGCTTAAACTATCCACTAACACTGATGTAGACGGCCTCTCGGTTATTTTATTTAAAAGTTGTCCTTCACTAATTGCGCCTTTGAGGCACATTTTTAACATGTCTCTATCTGCCGGAGTTTTGCTCGATGACTGGAAATTGACTTTTATTACGCCAATTCTTAAAAGTGGTAACAAAAATTGTATTGAGAATTATAGGCCGATTTCTAAGCTTACCACTGTCTCAAAACTGTTTGAGTCCATAGTAAAAGATAAAATTTACTTTGGTGTTAAACATTTATTATGTCCCAACCAACATGGGTTCGTGCCGGGCAGATCTACGTTAACCAATTTAGCTGCTTTTACAGAGGACTGTTTGGAAACCTTTCAAAAGGGATTCCAAATTGACGCTATATATACCGATTTCTCTAAGGTTTTTGACAGGGTGCCTCATCGAATATTGATAGCTAAACTTGAAGGCCTGGGCTTTCATTCAGAGTTTCTGAAGTGGATCACACCCTATCTGTATAACAGACGCTGTGTTGTTCGTTTTGATAATGTATCGTCGTATTCTTTTGTCTCCTCCTCTGGTGTTCCCCAGGGTAGTGTCTTAGGTCCGTTATTATTTGTTATCTTTATTAATGATATATCTTCCTGTTTCTCAAAGTGTAAGTTTCTTCTATATGCGGATGACCTGAAGATATACTATGAAATTAAAAATAGAGAAGACTCATTGATTCTCCAGGGTGAGCTTGATAATTTGTACTGTTGGTGTGCGCGTAATCGTTTGTCCCTCAATATTGGTAAATGTCATTATACCTCTTTTGCAAAAGTGATTAGTATTGTTCCAACCTCTTACTGTTTTTCGAATGTCCCGCTAAAATCAATTACTGATTTTAGAGACTTGGGTGTTTATTTTGACTCCAAGCTCACCTTCACCACCCACATTAACTTTATTGTTTCTAAATCATTCGCGATGTTGGCCTTTATTCGTCGCAACTGCTCGTCATTTTCCGATCCTTATACTCTCAAACTGTTGTATTCGTCTTTAGTTCGGTCGAGGTTAGAATACGCTGTATTTGTTTGGAGACCTTTTCATACAGTTCATGTGATCAGATTGGAGTCTGTTCAGAGGGCTTTTATACGCTTTGCTTTGCGTCCGTTGAAATTTGTAGACCCTATTGCGTCCTATCGTTCTCGTTGTTTGTTGATAAATCTCATGTCCTTAGAATCCAGGCGTACTTTGTTATCGATGTGCTTTGTCTTTGACATAATTGTAGGCTCTATAGATTGCTCGCACCTCCTTATGAAAATTCGTTTTAATGTTCCCTCACGTATTCTTCGTTGTAATGAATTGTTTTTTGTGGGTGTTGTTAAAACTGTTTATGGTATGAATGCTCCTTTAAGGAGGACTCTCTCCCAATTTAATGCTTATTCTTCATCTTTAGACTTCGATTTTTCTTACTCAAAGTTTACTTTTAAGAATTTACTCATAAGGCACTTGTCATAAGGGTTTCCCTTATTCTATGTATATATTTGTCATATAGTCTGTAAGCGTCCTGTTTGTTGATAATAATAATAATAAATAAATAATAAAAAAAATAATAATAATGTATAAGTTTTTGAATATATAAAAATTAGTAAACAAACATATTATTCTGTTTTGAAAACAAACAAAATCACAGGTTTTTTAACTTATTTTTTTAACCGCTTGACTTACATGTACACTGAATTTTTCTTCACATAAAGGCACATACATATAAAAACATTAAATACATTGAAAAACATAAAAAACATTGCCAGCATCCATATGTGGTAATTTCGTCGGTTTGGATTTTTGAACATGAGATTTTGAAAATGTATACACAAATATAAACGTGTTTAAAATTTCAAACATTTTGAACGTAGAATACGTTTCCTACTAATAATAAACATTTAGGGCCAAATTCAAAGTGCGTGTCAACTCAGAATCGGCAGTTAACTACAGATTTTCATTACAAAAATTTGTAGTTAACTACGTACTGTGAATTTAGGCCTAAGTGCCCATATTTAATAAATTTTAAACATTTTATGTGTAATATTGCTCTACGCGATAAATTTCTTATGTAAAAGTAAAAAGGCAGTGTTTAACGGTGTGTAAATTTGCGCACATGCTACTTCTCTTTATATGCGTAATTTTAAACAAACATTTTTTAGAGCAAATTTTAAACACTTTATGTGTAAACTGTGTAATTGTGAACAATAAGGGCTTAGTTAACCACTGACAGGAGTTTAACTATCACTTTTGAAATTCACAGTGCTCAGTTAACAAAACCTTAAACCAGCATGCCCCATAGTTAAACTCTTGGAAAAAAACCTGTTATTTGTGGAACGAATTTGAAATTTGTATAGAAAAATATTGATTTTTAGAAGTTGTATATTTTCAGGCGATATGAATTTCCATACTTAACTATGTGACTGTGAATATAAATTAATTGTTAAACTCCTGTTGGTGGTTAAGTTAACAATGGTTAACAAAGCACTTTGAATTCGGCCCCAAGCGTTTTAAATTCAGCAAAAAAATTTGAAATTTGTTCTACGCCACTATTATGGTTAGTAAAAGTAAACAAGCAGTGTTTAACCCTTTACTCAAAGGATTTTAAAGATCCGTATACCAGGAGACTTCTCTACAACACTTTAGTTCGTTCAAAACTTGAGTATGCCGCTATTTTTGGAATCCGATTTATAGTTATTATGCTACTAGAATTGAAAGGGTGCAACGTAAGTTCATTCGCTTTACACTTCAATCGATAAAATTTGAATAGCCGCTGCCCTCATATAGTACTCGCTGTATGTTAATAAGCTTAAAATCACTTGAGAGCAGAAGAATAATCCAGTCTCTAATGTTTGTTTAAGATGTATTTAATGGTTTCGTTGACGGTTCGGAACTTCTCGGGCTGATTGTCTTTAATATACCCAGCATAACTCTTCGTTTTCAGAACCCATTTTATCTTCCTGTGGTCACAGAAAATTATTTTTCTCATGCACCAAACACAAACAATTTAAATATTGATTTCTTATCACCGAGATCTGTTTTTAAATCAGCCATAGACGATCTGTATCGTTAATTTAATTGCCCTTTTTGGAGTTTTTATCTACGTATAGATTAGTTTTATGAAAATTTTATATGTACCTCTAGTCTGTAAGATATACCATGCCATAGACTGGATAAATCGAAATTAAACAAAAAACAAGTAAGAAAGTCTAAGTTCGGGCGGGGCCGAACATTAAATACCCGGCGCAAGTATTAAATATATGTTTTTTCACCCTTCCGAAACCTTCCGCTAGATGGTAAGCCGAGGTGTATCAATTTTGAGTAAATTAGCGTCCTTCAATTTCGAAATATTGAAGTTTCAAGCATTTCTTAAATTTACCGTTATATGAGAATCGGCCGTTATTTTAGTCCGATTTCAATAATTTTCAACGTTTTGCTTACACGTGGCAAGTACAATAACCATACCGAGTTTGGTACAAATTGGTAGAACGGTTACCGATATACTTATATGTGATCATAAGTGGGCGGTGCCACGCCCATTTTCCAAAATTTTACCATAAACGTATTTCTTGGTAAAGAATTGTTGCAAGCATCAATTTTGAATAAATTAGCTTCAATATTTAATGATTTATCGAAGATTTTGTATTTCTCTAAATTACCGTTATATGGGATGTGGGCGTGGTTATTGTCCGATTTTAAAAAGTTTCGGCGATTTTTTATGCTGTACCAAGGCCAACAACTGTGCCAAGTTTGGAAGAAATTGGTGCAGCGGTTACCAAGATATACACATGTAACCATAAGTGGGCGTGGCTACGCCCATTTTCCAAAAATTTATAATATTCTTATTTTTCGTCTAAAAATTATTGTAAATATCAATTTTGAGTGAATTATCTTCAGTAGTTACTAAAATATCGCAGTTTTCGTATTTCTGGAAATTACCGTTATATGGGAAGTGGGCGTGGTTAAAGTCCGATTTCGCCCATTTTCAATACCAACCTACCTTGGATTAAGGGAAACCTACATACCAAATTTCGTTGAGATATCTCAATTTTTGCTCGAGTTATCGTGTACACGGACAGACGGACAGACGGACAGACGGACAGACGGACGGACGGACAGACAGACAGACATGGCTTAATCGATTTCTTTTTTCATCCTGATCATTTATGTATACATTTGTCTATATCTATCTCGATTCGTTTTGGCTGTTACAAACAACCGTTATGTGAACAAAATTAATATACCCTTGTGCACAAGTGCGCTCTGGTATAAAAATTTTGAAATACATTTATAATGTTGCTACTGGCAAATGGGTTAATGCAATGACAAAACTGTTGTCAAATAAGCGTATCGAAAATAAATATGTTATATTTTGATTTCACTTTGTTTATTACACTATGACCCTAATATGATTCCTGGGACATAGGAACATTTACGGAAACGTGGCTACGGACGAACTAGCAAGGTGCGGCTCCGCACTGTATGTGTCCCACGCGGTTGGCATGTGCGCTTCGCTCAGGGAGGTAAAAGCACTTAGACCAAAGCTCTCTTAGGAATGAGCAAAGAAGATACATACCTAGTAGCTTACTGCAGTGTGCACAGGGCAGTGGTTTTATGTAGTCATTCTTAACAACCAAGAATATCATTGTTTTAGTTAGAGTATGGATATAATTTAGCAAAAATCAAAGAAAAGTCACATGCAATTCACCGAGGTATATGTAGATAAAAATTCTTTTAATACTGAGTCAACATTAATATCCAGCTTGCGATAAATATTGGGAAAAGCTAGCCATTGTATGCTCGTTCTCTACCCTTGCCTGCACATCAGACTGCGCCTTAGTTGTGTGGAGAAAATTTTATGTTAAGCTACAAAGCAAGACTCCTACTAGAAATGTTTCTTTGTTCATAAAAACGTGCCCTGCGAAAAATTTTTTAAATCGGACAACGGAAAGACTTGCCTCGAAAGGCCCTAAAGTTCAGCATTTTCATGCAATTTTTCACAAAGTAGTCAAAAGTAGCCTATAATTCAGTGGGAAATTTAATATATTTTAACGGTACTTGATGCAGTTTTGCGCCCCGATGTCAAATATGGCCAACCTATTTTTCAACATACCAAAATTTTAAAGTTATTGAGGTTTTTTCCACGTAAATTACAATTTTCTAGGAATTCAGAAGTTATTTTTTAGCCAAGTATTTAAGTTTAGATCAAATTGGCACGAAGAAAAAGAATTTGTAGTAGCGATGTATTGATGCAGTTTACTTCTATTTGACACGTAGATCATGGATCCACAGTCTCGCCCCTAAATTTCATAACGGAACACTCCGCCATCTTAGATTTTGCGCATGCGTATTTTGCATTTTTCGTAAAAAACCGTTGCGCACAAATTTGTAGAGAATTTAATTTCCCACATTTTTTCATGCAAACTTTAAAAAAAGTATTTTCTTATTTTAAATTATTAGCAAAAAGTGCGAAAAAATTTTGCACTGTGACGGTTTTCGCCATTTTTCAACAATTTCTGATAAAAATGCGTTGCATATTCAAATGCCAAAGTTGTAGGGAACTTTTCTCTTTTATTGTTGGGTTCTCCGGTGGCACAAAATTTTTAAAGAAAAATCTCCGCGCAAGTTGCCCTTTTTGTGCAAATGGCTTCGCATATAAATTTTGAAATTTCATTTACGAGGGTTTAAAATTGCACGGATTGCCCAGTTTGGGAGAGTTTTGCGCTTTTAAATGAATACCCTTAATGAAATTCAATAAAATTTGCCTACAGCGCCTTCTGGCGCAAAGCTAATGAGTAAAAATTTGTGAAGTGAGCAACCATTTTTTCGAAGGTCGAACTTTTTTATGCAATTATCTGTTTACGGAATTCGAATTATTTTGGAAATTATAGCTATTAACATTTTTCGAAGTTGTTTAGATTTTAATTGTTTTCTCGCGATTGGTAATACCGATTCTGCTCATATTTTAAACAGTTGAGAATGATGGTGTTTTCTTTCCATTTTTATTTTTTATTTTGCCATAAANGATTTTAATTGTTTTCTCGCGATTGGTAATACCGATTCTGCTCATATTTTGAACAGTTGAGAATGATGGTGTTTTTTTTCCATTTTTATTTTTTATTTTGCCATAAATATGTATATATATATATATTTATAAAAGTTATTAAAATTTTTTTAAATATTACTGACATATCAATGGCTTTAAAATCGTGTTTTGGGCTAATGTTGTACGTTCTATTAGCAATTATTTGCAGAAAATAATTTTGCCGTAAGCGACCCGTAATTATTTGCAGAAAAAAATTTTGCCGCAATGCATCGAGCCGAAAGTTATTCACGCTTTTCTCCTGTCGCCCATTGTACATATTTTGTATGGAAAACGTTTATGTAGATATTTACCTTGCATGAGTTTTTCAACAAGTATCGATTGACAGCGAGTCTAGCGCGCTTGCGATACTCATTTCATCGTTTTACATACAAAATACATTGGGGGTCAAGCGAAAAGCGTGAATAAAATTTTTTTCTGCAAATAATTACGGGTCGCAATACATGTCGGTAGGTGGGTCTCGTTAAATCCACATACCACTCTGCACAAAAAAAAAAATTGGTGTGTGCACTTAACCAGACCCACCTACCGACATGCATTGCGACCCGCTTAACCCTCATGCCGTGTTTGCAAAAAATGACGCTATTCGTGTTTTGGGGCACTCAGTGCCCCAGTCCATTTTTCATATAACTTGGCAGAATTAAATATTTGAATTTTTTACACTTTTTTACTGTTAATTCATTAGTTTAAAGATTTTCACAAAGAAGTTATCATTTTTGGTATTTAATACGTAAAATATACAATGGAAAATATGAAAGGAGTTAAGATATATAGAGAACAAATGGTTTCATGGTAAAATTTATTGCTGGCATCGCTTACGTGACGGCTGACCAGAAAAAGTGGTTGGTTGTCCGTCATCGTTCTCGCCTTCATCATGTTTATTATATTTGACATAACTTACGTAGCACTTCTCGCACACTCTGACACAATGCTTTGTGCAAGTTGGAATGTCACAAAGGTCGCAAACTGAAGTGGTTTTTGTGTCACCTTTTGAGCCTTGCCGGCTAGCTTTACAAAATTCTCATCTCTGGCGCACTGTGTTATTTCGCGTCCAATGGCGCTTATTGCCGATTTAACGGACTTTCGGAGAGATCCTTTTTCTAATCTGTTTTCAATATGGGAAGTTGCCAGTTCAACAGCCAACGATTTCAAAAATTCTTTGCGTTTCAGACAGGGACTATTGAGTTGGATCATTCTGTAAGCTGCTAAAGCTGAAGCATCGACCATGTTATAGAACAGTGTCACCGGTTATTCTTCCGTTTGCATGTATATATCCGGATCATTTGGTCAAATGTATCAACTCCACCCTTTTTGGAATTGCAGTCCTCCATAATTTTCGGCTTTTTCGGGTGTCGTTTATTTCGTCTTTGGCGTGAGAAGTCGATAAAAGCATGACGTTTTTCTTTTTGTCAGTAACATAACTAACTACGGACATACTTTCCGAGAAGCAAAAAACTGATGAAAAAGGTTCCCTTCGCTTTGGTTGAGTAACTCCGGCTTATTTGATCTAATAGTACCAACTATGGTTGTGTTCCGCAAAACCAGTTCTTTGGCCAATGGAATGCTGGTGAAAAAATTATCCATTGTTATATTATAACCTTGATCGAGATACTGCTGGGCGAGGCGATGAACTAAATCAAAAGCAACATTTTTCGCACGTTCTTGACCAGGCTGTGTGCCTACGTAAATTTCACCCACCTACGGATGNTTATAACCTTGATCGAGATACTGCTGGGCGAGGCGATGAACTAAATCAAACATTTTTCGTACGTTCTTGGCCAGGCTGTGTGCCTACGTAAATTTCACCCACCTACGGATGGTTTGTCTCTGCGTCAACGAGCCAAAAGATTTTTATTCCATACTTTCCAGGCTTACTAGGAATATACTGACGGAAGATACATTTTCCACGAGTAGTAACCAATTGCTCGTCATTGGTCAACTCTTTTGATGGCTTATAGCACGAAGCAAGATTAATTTGAAACATTCTCCAAATATATCGAAAAGCTGATAATTTATCCTCTCTTTGGCGGCATTGCCTAGTACGCATATCGTCAAATCTTAGGAATCTTGTTATTTGCAAATTCTTTCAAGAGACATAACAGCTCTGAAGAAAGCCATATGGGGTTCATGAAAAAGATCATTAGCCTGAACGGTAGACGATTTTTCTGCTCCAGCGTATAAAGGAATGGCTATGTATGCATATATTTCATCAACTGTGCTAACCAGCTTCGTGGCTTCATTGAGACCTCCGACTGTAAAATATTTTCGTAAAATCTTTTCGCCTTTTTATTTGNCTTCATTGAGACCTCCGACTGTAAAATATTTTCGTAAAATCTTTTCGCCTATATATTTTCCACAATCTCAAGTGATACAATGCTCTTGAAAGCATCAGCTTTTTTATAAAATGTTTCTGCACATGAGGCACAGTATTTTTTCGCTCATTTTTTGCCAACACTGTTCTGTGCTCGGATTCACTGGACTTTGACCACCAAATTCGGTAAAATTTCGAACTTTGTGCTATGTAGCGCATACCTCTATTGGGTCCAATCCTCTTCCGCTTCTGTCGGTGGTCGGTTGAATTCCTCCTCTTGATCAGTGACCATCTCATCGACAATCTGGATGATGCGGGGATCTTGCAAGACACTCTGTTCCTCATTTGGGTCATCAATATCAGAAACATCTTCGTCCAAATCGTAGTCGTCATTGACTTCTTCGTGATGGACTACAATATGTTAGTTCATAGTAGCGTAGTCGGCACCTCCAACAATTTCAGAGCCATCATTTTCGGAAAACAGATGTTCGAAATCATTTTCTATACGCTCCTGTTCGTCTGTAGACAAGTCTCGATGGGCAGAGATTTTGAGCAGTTTCAAAAATTCATCCATGTCTGTGCCAACTCCAAGAAAATATACTATATTCCATGTAATAAAATATTCTCTTAGTTTTCTTATTTATAATATTTACCTAATTGAAATAAATTTAGTTGCTGTTGCCCAACGTTGCGTTATATAATTCAACACTTTTCACTCTTTACTCAAATCACTATCAAATTTAACTGCCGATTATTTGACTCCTCGTGCCCAACGTTGAGTTTTATAATTCAACACTTTTCACTGTTTACTCAAACCACTTTCAAATGTAACTGCTGATTGTTTGCAAATCGGTACACAATAAGGCAATTTTGGCAACAAACCATACCAAAAATGGTAATTCCCCACAGAGGTGTGTATAATCACGCAGATTTTGTAATTAGAATGTCAAAAAAGCTAAACTTCCCTAAAAAAATAACGAATTTTAGTTGATTTATATGAAAAATGTACTGGGGCACTGAGTGCCCCTCAACACAAAAACATGGCACCTTTTTCAAACCACTCTTAATTAGTTTATTTATTCCAGACTAAATTCGAATTATATATACATACATCTAGCCTAACTGTATTGTTGAAATACGATGAAAGTTAAATGACACATGTTAATACACTTGTTGACGTCCAAGCTGGTCAGATAATTCCTCATCTACCTACATGCTCCTTATATTTTAAGGCCCCTATGTAGTTCTCAAGAAAAATAACAAGAAATAATTTTCATTATTTCTGTTGCAAGGAAAAATACATGCTTTGCGGTTGGTGTAAATTTTCTTGAAGAAATAAATATGTACACGAGAATTTTTTTCTCAAGAGCTGCATACTAATTTAAGAAATTTTGATAGAAGAAAATTTCTTTTCCATTTCTTGTACGCCATTTTATATGAATTTTTAGTTTTAGGTGAGAGCTGCAGACTTGCCTTTATAAAAAACTTAAGTGCCATCACTTTACTATTTATAATATAGCTGATGGAGACGTTGTTTGTTACATTCGTCACCTGAAATGCAAAAAGACGTAACAACATACCAACTGAAATGGACTAATAATCCATCATATAAATCAAAAAGTGAATTTAGAATTTTTTATTAGTTAAGACGGTTTGCATTTCAACGATGATGTTTGTTACATCTCTTTGCATTTCACGTGACAATATGTATGTAAGTTTCGAATGAAGGCGAGGGCGGGATGGATGAAAATGTATTTGCATCTGAAATTGATCTCAAAGTACCTATAATAATTTATAGCGACGGCTGTAGTACACAGAATCGAAATGTTACCATAGCAAATGCATGAGTTACTTCAATTTGCTAATGAAAAAAATATTGTTATTTATCANTCTGAAATTGATCTCAAAGTACCTATAATAATTTATAGCGACGGCTGTAGTGCACAGAATCGAAATGTTACCATAGCAAATGCATTACTTCAATTTGCTGATGAAAACAAGTAAGAAAGTCTAAGCTCGGGCGGAGCCGAACATTAAATACCCGGCGCAGGTACCGCTACATGGTAAGCCGGTGTGTATCAATTTTGAGTAAATTAGCGTCCTTAAATTTCGAAATATTGAAGTTTCATGCATTTCTGAAATTTGCCGTTATATGAAAAGTGGTCGTAATTTGAATCTGATTCCAATAATTTTCAACGTTTTGCTTCTATGTGGCAAGCACAATAATCATACCGAGTTTGGTACAAATTGGTAGAACGGTTACCGAGATACATATATGTGATCATAAGTGGGCGGTGCCACGCCCATTTTCCAAAATTTTAACATAAACGTATTTCTTGGTAAATAATTGTCGCAAGCATCAATTTTGAGTAAATTAGCTGTAATATTTATTGATTTATCGAATATTTCGTATTTCTCCAAATTACCGTTATATGGGAGGTAGGCGTGGTTATTGTCCGATTTTAAAAATTTTCGGCCATTTAGTATGCTGTAGCAAGACTAACAACTGTGCCAAGTTTGCAAGAAATTGGTGCAGCGGTTACCAAGATATACACATGTATCCATAAGTGGGCGTGGCTACGCCCATTTTCCAAAAATGTATAATATTCTTATTTTTCGGCTAAAAATTATTGTAAATATCAATTTTGAGTGAATAATCTTCAGTAGTTACTAAAATATCGCAGTTTTCGTAATTCGGAAAATTACCGTTATATGGGAGGTAGGCGTGGTTATTGTCCGATTTTGCCCATTTTCAATACCATCCGTCCTACGTCCGAAAGAAGTGCACATACCAAGTTTCGTTAAGATATCTCAATTTTTACTCGAGTTATCGTGTGCACAGACGGATGGACGGACGGACGGACGGACAGACAGTCACCGCTTAATCGATTTCTCTTTTCATTCTGATCAGTTATGTATACATTCGTTTTGCCTGTTACAAACAACCGTTATGTGAACAAGGTTATAATACCCTTGTGCACAAGTGCGCTCAGGTATAAAAAATATAGTTCAAGTTTCGTCCTACCGACTGTTATTGTTGTTTTTTTATCAAGTGTTGTTTTCGGGTATGCAGTCCAATGCTTAGAAAAATGCCGTTTTTTATTTTTTTGCCGACGTTTCGACCGTTTATTATGGTCTTCTTCAGGGCAAAAAAATAAAAAAGGCATTTTTCTAAGCATTGAACTGCATACCCGAAAACAACACTTGATAAAAAAAAATATAGTTAGTACTAATGTTCGTCGATTCGACGACTACCACTCTCATTTTACTTATTTTGTTTTTACTGCGTGGTTCGATTGCGGTCAGATTTTATGTGCGGTTAGCGCTTTAGTGTTTTCTTGTTTTGACTATCGGAGTGTAGTTTTCTGCACTGTCTTGATGCTTACGCAATAGGTTTGTGTTTGGCCGATTTGTGGCGTGCGCCTTGATGTTGTCACACAAGCGGCAGGGACCTATATCTTTACGCAGACTCCGAACGGAATAATTTTCGATAATTTTTTTATATGGAATAAATGTGCGACAGCTTCAACAAAAAAAAATTGCGAAAATCAATGATAAGTCCTAGCTTTTTCAAAGCCAGAAAACTGCATTCTTCTAAAGAGTATAAGTAAAAAGTGCAATACATGAATGAAATTTTGCACAATATATAATATATAAAAAATTCGCTTTACCTAAACTTTATTGACTGGCTGAATANCTAAAGAGTATAAGTAAAAAGTGCAATACATGAATGAAATTTTGCACAATGTTTGGAACACGGATTTTTGGGGTTTTTGTTGTAGAATTAATCATATTTTTATAAAACATAAAATATTTAAAAAACAGTTTCCCGTTGTATAAAAAATTCGCTTTACCTAAACTTTATTGACTGGCTGAATGTCCACATAGTAAAGTTTTATTTTTTTGAAAAGGATTGTCACCTGTTAAAACATTTAATTCAAATTATTTAGTAAGTTGAGTGAATTAGATATGAGAAAAAATTTTTGAAGTGGGCTCCCATTTTTCCGAAGATCGAGTTTTTTTGATGCAATTATTTATTTATGCTTCACGACGATTAAACATTGGGCGTCAAGAGAAAAGCATGAAAACATTCGTTTCGATGCCTACCGGTATTTTTTTTTGGCCAATATTTGTTAATAGAACGCACAACAATATTAGCCCAAAACACGATTTTAAAGTCATTGAGATGTGTGTAATATTTAAAAAAATTTAATAACTTATAAAAAAAAATTATGAAAAAATAAAAAAAATAAAAAAGAAGTAGCTATAACTTCCGCAATAATTCGAATTTCGAAAAGTTGTGAAACTTATATTCTTCTTTTATCGTTGTGAAGCATAAGCAGATAATTGCATAAAAATAGCTCGACCTATGGGTATCAATCGACAAGGTTTTAATAATAATTTACTTCCAAACTACACGTCTAAGGATAGCCACCTTTTTAAAAAACTAAATTAAATTTAAATGATGGGATTATGTAACTGAAATATGCTTAATAACATGGGTGTCAGACCAAAGAATACATTTAAAATACATATTTAGCAAAAATCAAGTGAAGAATAAACAAATTCCTGAAACCATAAAGTTAATTTAAGGGTCCAGTAATATGAAAGGAGCAAGAAAACATATCATTGTATGTACTTACATACTGTAATAAAATAACAAATCCGTTGCCGTTATCCTTTCGTTTGATATAAATGTCTTAATATTTCATGTATAAAAACTTTGTATAATTTAATAAAATCGATTTGCAAACAGGTGGCGACCCTCTTAAAAATATTCTCAAACTATGACCTTAAACCTCTTTCGTTTGACTCCCATATAAATTGGTATACATATTTCAGTCACCTAATTCCCTAAATTTAAGTCGAATTGGGGTTTTTAAACAGGTGGCAACCCTCCTACATGTATTTAAGAAATCACCCTTTCAACACCCATTTCGATTGATACCCATCTTTTAATAACTCATTTAACTTATTAAATAATTTGAACTAAATTTTTTGACAGCTGGCAACTCTTTTCAAAAAATTAAACCTTTGTTACACATTTAAAGGACAAGGCATTTAATGTGCCTTCTCATTTTTGAAAATCGAACGAATGGTGCAGATCTGATGGCATTAACAAAAAATTAAAAAATGATGCATCTACCAAAACCGCATTATTTCGCAAAGTGCAGAAAAGTGGCACAGTTTTATTTTATTTTTCAACAGATAAAAGAGCATGCTTTTGATTTATGGAATAAATCTATAAAATTTAGTTATATTTTTATTTTCCACAAAATAAATTTGCATTTAAAATATAGCGAATCTAAACTACAGAATTCAAATTTTTTTTAACAAATAAATTTTTTGCAGTTATCTTAAGCAATTTTAAACGGACAAATCAAAAATCTATCTTAATATCTCATAAGTTTTATTTTTGACAATTTTTTCCGTGTAAAGCCTAAAACTGATGTGGCTCTGACTAAAATGTTTGATTTAAAATCATCATCATCAACGTCAAGGACATTTTTCTGTGCATTATTCACTTTATACAAAATTTGGGGCCTTGATAATGGATAAATTGCCTTTCCAACAATACCAATTACGTCTATATTTGGCACAACAAAATTTTTGATTTTTTCCCGCTCGTTCAGCACAGTGCATCGAGAAATGCAAAAACCAAAATTTTTCAGTAAATACTAAAGACAAATTACTGGTAAAATGGCATGGCACTGCCATTCTGAAAGAAAAATATCTAAGCTTTAAAATAAATAGAAACATATCGATACCTGAGTGGAAGATCGACCTATATCGGCAGCCGGTTCGAAAACGCCCTATCTCAGAAAACTTTTCAAGAACGCCCTACTTCAAAATTTGACTGAAGAACGCCCTATTTCAGAATTTTATTGAAAAACACCCTATCTCATAATATGGTTGAAGAATGCCCTATCTCAGAATTCGGTTCAAAAATGCCCTGTCTTAACTGAAAATACATTGAAAATGTGCTGAGATAAGACGTTTTTGAACCGAATGCTGAGATAGAGCGTTCTTCAACCAAATTCTGAAATGGGGTGTTCTTGAACAGTTTTCAGGGATAGGTCGTTTTCGAACTGGCTTCCGAGACAGGTCGATCTTTCACTCAGTTGTCGATATGGTGTCACAATCCAAGCGTTTTTTTTTTGTTTCTGCGGTCATAAGCAATAGCCGCCTAAGTCGACTTAAGAAAGAATTATGCTGAATATATGCTTTGGTATTCTGCAACTACTATTCCATGTGTATGTGAAACCCCCATCTCGCCAGCCAGGCTATTTAAAAAGATATAGACGAACATATTTTGGTTTCCCCATAAGGTTAACATTACAATCCAAATGTTTAAAACGTTTTTTATCAAAATCAGGTTTTTCGACTTAGGTGGTTATTACTTATGGCCACAATTTACTATCAAAGTTGAGAAATTTTGAAAAGCGCAAAACCTAAAATTTTTCAGTAATTACTGGAATTAAAGTAAAGTTGTATTTAAGCACAAAATAAGACTAATAAAAGATTTTATAAAGGGTTGTGGCACTGCCAACTTATGATAAAATGTTTTATCTCAGTAACCGCCTCGCAATCTGAAGTAAAACATCTAAGCCTTAAAATAAATATAATTACAGGGTGTCACAACATCCGGGTTCTTTAAAATCTATTGTCAAATTAGATATTTGATGTTACTGCCAAAACCTTGTACTAAAATTGAATGACTTTTTTTACTTGCTTTGAAAAATGGACTTGTATTTTTTTATTTTTTAATAAAATAATAACAATAATTTGTTGATATGATAAAAAAGGGTTTCGTAAAAAGGGAATTTTTCTTAGCACAGTCATCTAAACTGGAAGATATACATATGTATCTAATACTAGGTTTACATATAAGTAGATTATCCAAATTTTCGTGTTTAATTCATCCCTCATTAATCGGTAATTATAAAATAATCTCAGATTAAACCGATAAATTTTCCAACCTAGTTTTATCGATTATCGAAAAAAGGACGCTGGCAAGGAAAATAGGTTTGTAAAGGTATTTTTAAACAAATATTAAGTTAAAATATGTTTAAATTGCTTAATATGTATAGCAGAAAAAAGTGATCACGGTGGCACAGAGAAGGTACTTAACTTTTTTCTTGAGATTTGAGAATAACAAGCACAACATATTTGATAGCTAATAGGAGATTTGCCTGTGTAAACGGGGTGATAAAAAAAACGAGCTTTGATTAAGATTATATTTATATGTAAACATACTTTAATAAAGAAAGCCTTAGATTAGATTAAGTATTTGTAAGATCTTTTTGTGATCTTACATACCTCATGGATGATATGACTGGATCAGAAGAGGTTGCTAACATGTTGAAAAGGTCTTAATTTTGTCTAACTCGTGATGTTTGGCAAATGTTCATATCTTTTGTAGTCCTTGTATTTAGATTCTGGAGTAGGCACTGGTATTTTATTAAATCTTTTCTCTAAATGTGACTAGTAAATGTGACTAGTACCCACTCCTGCGATACAGTAAAATCGTTAGTGGTGTACGGGGGGAACGGAACTACTGGGTTGTACACTTCCAAATATTTTGCAAAGCTAAAATCTTTTTGCCGGCTATTGAAAGTCGTTTCACCCAGATAAGAAACAACGAATTGCATGTACATACATAGGGGTCATTCCATACAACATTTACACCTCAATAGTTTTTTTGGGGTGAAATATATTTTTTTTACATTCTTTATCGAAAAAAAGAAGACAACTATTTTTTTATTTCGTCATGATATTCGAAAACTCAAAAAAAATTCCCGAAATTTTGAAGTCACGGAGAAGTATATTTTTTCAATTGTTTGCAGTTAATAAACTATTTGTCGGAGAAAATCAGTTAAGGTATCAAAATGTGCGTAATTACCTCTGTTTTCCTCGAGAGTGTGAGATAGATTAAAATAAAAAAATGTTTGCATTAAAAAATCGCATTTTTTTATTGTTTTTATTAACTTCATCATGTTTGATTTTTATTTTTTTCAACCTGAATAGTTGTCAAACTTTATGGAGTTGGCTGTAAAAATTTGAGAATGGAAACACCAATTCCGAACTCCATAAAGTTTGGCAACTATTCAGGTTGAAAAAAATAAAAATAAAACATTATTTTAATCTATCTCACACTCTCATGGAAAGCCGAGGCACATTTTGATACCTTAACTGATTTTCTCCGATAAATAGTTTATCAACTGCAAACAATTGAAAAATATACTTCTATGTGAGTTCAAAATTTCGGGATTTTTTTTTCGAGATTTTCGAATATCATGACGAAATAAAATGATAGGTGTCTTCTTTTTTCGATAAATAATGTAAAAAAAATATATTTCACCCCAAAAAAAATATTGAAGTATAAATATTGTATGGAATGACCCATATGCACATATCGCACACCGTCTTCAAAAGAATCACAACTCAAAATTGCACGTTCGTCAGAAAATGCGAAAAACTATTTCGTAGCACATGCTCATGATTCNTCCAGCCGATGCAGTCAAAGATACGACGCGCCCGAGCGCATACCCGTGCGCAGCATCCTTCACTGCATCAGCTGGACACTTTTCCCCCACTAAATTTGAAGCTGGATGTTTTTTTCGTTTAAGTTATTAATTTAACTATTAGTTTACAAAATTTCAGCTTTTGTAGTATCAGTTTACTCAGCGCATATTTTTCACTTCTTTACGTGAAAAGCTGGAGCATAATCCCCCACTCTAAATTCGGCTGGACACGTTTTTTCATTTATTTATAACATAATAAACATATTAACAAAGTTTCAGCTTTTGCGGTATTAGTTTTTTTTTATTGTTATTTTACGTGTGTGGGAGGCTGCCGCAGCTACACCCCCCGGAACCGTGCGAGCTGGTGGTCCATTCACTTACTAGTGATACCAAATAAAGCTTAGGACAAATTTTCAGCTTTTGTAAAATGACTAACCCTAAACTGTCGCTGGCTCCCGGACTATTAGGTTTTTTTAGACTGCGTTTATACACGAAAACTTTTGTCGCCGCGATTTTCCCATTCCCTTTTGGTGTTGCTCGTTTCATTTACACACGGAGATTTGTGTGTATGCAATTGTGGTTGTCAGCTGTGAACAGCGGTTCAATTTACACAGGCGAACGAGAGCACAAAACGTGTTGCCCGAGCACGAGCAACTCGGTGCCCCTCTCCTTTCCTCGTTCCGCTCTCTCCTACAAACGTCGAGTTGCGGCAACAAAAATCGCCGTGTGTAAACGACACTGCACATCAGGTCGCGTGTTTTTAACCGACCTGGCTGAACTCGGTTAAATTAACAAATTATAACAAAATTAACAAATTATAACAAAAACTTCCTCCAGCTTTTGCTGAGGGGTAAATGAAAGCTATGTGTACATTTTTAGCGCATAATTTAAAAAATGCCAAATTTTGAGTTGTTACTCTTTTGAAGACGGTGTATGTATGTACGTACTTATATTGAATTTGAGCAAAACAGACCGAGTACTTTTGTTATAAATCGATAAAAAATGCCAATAAACTGCATACAAACACATCACATACAATAACATCACATAAATAACAATCATAAAAATACGAGCATACCTTTTTTAGCGCGACAATGTATGGAGTCAGTAATCCCTTAAAAATATTTAATTACTCATACAACGTGGAATTGGTAGATGTACACACTAGGGCGGGAGTTCTATTCAGATTTTTTAAATAAACGGATAAACCGGATATGCGAATATTTGAATAAAAAATCCGATTATTATCCGGATAACAAAATGAACAGATACTAATCGGATATCCGCATATCCGAATTTTAGATAAAACCATACTTCAATGCTCATTTAATAAAGCAAAAACCGTTGTATAATTCAATGTGTACCCTTATTTTGTCTATGATTGGAACTAAATGAAATTCGTATGGTACCACCTCCAAGGTTGCCCCTTTCCAATAAAAAGAGATTCATAAAATACAGTTCACGTTGTCAAAAGCTATATCCAAGTTTCTTTTATATGCTCATAAAAAGATACCGGACTACCGTTACATTTTTAATGGTCCCATGATCGGAACTAAACCAAATTAGTAATGGGACCACCCCTGAGGTCCAATAAAAAAGAAACGAAAACGGTTTACATGGCCTAAAACCAGGTGGTAACATACATAAAAAATATTCCGACGAATTGATAACTTCCTCCTTTTTATGAAACCGGTTAATAACAATTGTTTGTATTAACATAGTATTCTATTATTTATTTTGCAGCTCAATCGATTCAGAAAGTTTGTGAACCATTTTACGAATCCCTTCAAAAACATTTTAGAATATCCGTATAATCAAATGAAAGGATATTAACCGAATATCCAGATAACAAAGAGGGACCCAGCAAAAACTTTTAACTTTAACTTTGGGAAGGACTTATTTTTGTATCAATGAAGTAACGTAATATAAGTCTCCTCAAGACAATTTTCGATTATCTATTGCATTACATGTCTAGGGTTGCCAGATTTTTTATGCACGAAATCAGTACGTTAGACTTTTTTCATGCTAAAAAAATCAGTACTTTTCAGTACACTTTTTTGTAAAGCAAAATTATGAATGTAAGTAACAGATTATGCTTTAAAACGCCAGAGTACTTGTTTTTAACAATATTTTGGTATAAATAAAATATAGTATATAAAAAATAAAATTGTTATGCATTTTAGCATGAGTGAACACATTATTGTACACAGAAGCCATAAATTATTTTATATTTATGACATATTTGAATAGCAAAAATGAGATAGTTCAATCTTCAATGTTTACTTTTAATTTGAAGTTCACTTTAAAAAATTTGAATTAGAAGCCGGTGTCTTTTTTTTTTGGATATTTGCACGTAAATATTTAGGAAATCGCCATTGGCGATTTTTGGCGATTTTTTTCCTTCAAATACATTTTTTCCAATTATAAAAATATACAAAACTTAGTTTCCACGATAATTTTACAGAAGAGGCTAATGAACTGCGTGATAAACTTGAGCATACNATATTAATGTGTTATGAAAATTGAGTTGATATATTTAAAATCATGGAAGTTATGCCACATTTTCTATTTAAGTTGTATGGGAGGTGGGCGTAAAAGTGGGCGTATTTTTGTAAAAAAAAAATTAAAATTCTTAAAAAATTTAAAATAAATTTGTGAAAAATTTCATGAAGCTCCGCAACCTCCTTGATTTATAGCCATTAAATACACTACACGGCCACGGTGTGTGAAGGTATTATATTCGCTTTTTAAACTATATTATAACAAGATCTCATTTTTAAAATAAAATATTTGTTAAGTCGATTTCATTAACTTTACTTAAAAAAATAGGCGATTTTTTGCGAGTTTTTTCAGAAATTGCGCTTTTTTTAACAATCTGGAAACCCTGATCTATGTAACTTCGCAAAAACTTTGAAAGACTAAGAATTAGCTAAGAAGAATATCTAATCCTATGTCTTGTATGCAAAGCTCTTTTACAATGTCAGTAAATTTTGAAAAAAAAGAGTTGTAAGTTATAGGCAAAAGCCATTCGAATATTAAAATTTGCTGTTATTAAACTGAAAGATATTTTCGAGATAACTAACAACACTCGACAAAAGACGTCATTCTTCTTTTTAATAACACTAGTTTACAAATTTTCAGTTTCAAAAGAGTACCACGATAAAAAAGTGATTTCTAGCACAATTTGGGGTCGCTGAAAACGAAAATGACACTCATTTACATATGTTTCTAAAGAAGCGTTTCCGCGATATCCGCAAAAAACGTGTTTTTCGTGTCAACGTGTCGTGAAGCAATGCCATACATGTTTATAAAGGTACAGACCCACTCTTTACAGCAATATATCGTAATTAGTAATCTAGTGATTATTACTTCCACAGCAGCCGTTCAAAATTAAAAAAGGTAATTTTTTGAACTTTTTTGGAAGTTATTGAAATTTATTTATTTTTGTCCTATACATGCAATTTTTAGTTCAAAATAATTTTATAACAAACAAGTCAAGCCAAAGATTGTCTAAATCGGACGAAAAATGTTGAAATTATAACGTATTTTGTAAAATGATGCATATTCAGCTTCTGACATTCAAATTTCCCTTTTTTACACCTACTCAGAAATAAATTATGAAGCAGGGCTGGGGCTGAATCCATATCAACGGAATGTTACCAAAATGGTAAAAAACACAAAAAAAGTCTATTTAGTGTTAATTTATATGCAGAATCAAAGTAAACGTTGTACGGGGGAACAGAAATATCTCCAGTCGATAAAATGCGTTACTGCTTGAGCGACATTGAATTTCCGCTATATTTTCCTGCCCCGTTAGGTAGTTGACAAACGTCATCGGATTTCGTTTCGTACTTTTGTTGGACAGTTGTTCCTTTTGTGTTCTCTCGTATTTTAGAATGACGTTTTTTCTCTAAGGAAAAAGCCCAAAATGTGCAATCACTCACCGGATAAGTTTTGCTTTATTTGTGGTTTGTACATATTCAAACAAAGTGCTCGGAAAAAAATAACCACAAACGTTTTAACTGCTTATGAACAATATTTTAAAATTCAAGCCAAGAATCCGGATAAACATTGGACTCCAAACTCTGTATGTGCCACAATGTTTTTACGATTAAGCGCATTCAGCAAAGGCAAAAAGAAGTATTTATCTTTCGAAAAGCCGTGTGAATGGAGAAACCCGATTGATCATGTGACGGATTGCTACTTCTGCCTAACCAAAATCCAAGGAGGAAAAAATTGCAAAGCTGTTTATCCCAATGTATCATCAGTGAAAACAACTGCACCACATTCTTCTGTGTACCCAAAACGCGAACCACCAGCACTGAAAGAAGAAGAAATTAGTTCGCAAGGAACTGTATTTTCGGATTCAAATCCCAGCGTTTATTCAGGATCAGCGAATCAAAAGCCGAACCTCATGAATGAATTGGCCCTAAATGATCTATGGCGTGATTTGAACTTATCCAAAGGAAAATCTGAATTACTCGCATCACGCTTACAAGAACGTGGGTATTTGGAATCAGAGGCAAAAGTAACTTATTTCAGAAATCGTAGCAAACAATTCGAACAATATTTCTCAAAAACAGATGACTTTTGCTACTGCAACAATGTTAATGCGTTGTTTGCCGCATTTGGACAAAATCATAACTCGGACGAATGGCGTCTATTTATTGATGGTAGAAAATATAGTGTGAAAGCTGTTTTACTTCATAAAGGTAATAAGAAACCTTCCATTCCCATTGGCCATTCCACAAACGTGAAAGAAACATACGAGACAATGAAATAGTTACTTAAACTGATTGACTACAGTTCTTACAAATGGAAGATATGTTCTGACTTGAAGGTCGTCGCTATACTCACTGGTCTACAGGGTGGCTATTCGAAATACAGCTCTTTCTTGTGCCTCTGGGATAGCAGAGCAGATTTAAAGCATTTTACTCAACGCGAGTGGCCAAAGCGTAATGATCATGTCGTAGGAAAGAGCAACGTTCTTAATACAGCACTAGTTGAAAAAAGCAGCATTATTTTTCCACCATTGCACATAAAACTCGGGCTAATGAAAAATTTTGTCAAAGCTTTAGCAAAAAATCCGGAAAATAAATCCTTGAAATATTTGAAGACGGTGTTTCCTAAACTGTTGACTGAAAAAATCAAAGCAGGTATATTTGTCGGGCCACAAATCAGAAAATTGTTTGATGATGAATAATTTGAACGATGCTTGAACAAATCTGAAGTAAAAGCTTGGACTGCCTTTGAACAAGTTGTTTGCGGTTTTTTGGGAAACAACAGAAGCAAAAACGACCGTAAATTGATTGACAATTTGATGAGAAACTTCAATGCCATTGGTGATTGTGAAGTATTTTTAGGTTAAATGTTAGTTTGTGAAAATCCATGCAATTTTCTTTTTGTGACATATACCTAAATAACTTCAACGGTTATACCTTGCATGAATTAAAATAATTATTTTAAGAAAAAACTATTTAATAATTTACAAAATATTTTATTTATTACAGGTGCTCGAATGTCTCTGAAAATGCACCTGCTTAATAGTCATTTGGACTTTTTTCCACCGAATTTGGGAGCTGAGAGCGACGAACAAGGCAAAATATTTCACCAGGACATTGCAACTATCGAAAAGCGGTATGAAGGTTTCTGGGATCAGGCCATGATGGGCGACTTTTGTTGGAGGCAACTTCGAGAAGACAGAATGGAACACAAACGAAGAAGTTTGACAGAAAAATCATATTTTCGACCTGAAGTGTGAAAATGTTAGAAACCTCGAATTGCTTGTATTTACATTATGCGTCATAACTTCTAATTTCTTCTTCGATCGAAGCAACATTTATCTTAAATAGTATGTGACAGAATTGTCTTCAAATTGTTATCATATGTGACCTGGTCTACGGAAAGGGGGCTTAGGTGTCAAAAAATCAATTTTCACTTTTTGGTTGATTCGGATGGAAGATGAGATGCTTTTTCACGTGGTGAAAAGCAGAAAATCCTAACTTGCTTAGAAGTGTACTAAAAATGTAGAGAAAGAAGAGTAAAAACGAGTAAACGAAACGAGTTGCTTACTTTTAACAGCTTTTTCACAGAAAACTAGTTTTCGCACGTAAGCTCCCTTTTCGTAGACCAGGTCACATATATATCTGCATTAAAAATTTTTATCTTATGAAAAAAATTCAAACAAACCTGTGAAAGTAATAATCACTAGATTACCAATAATAACATATTGCTGCAAAGAAGAGGTCTGTACCTTTCTAAAACTGTATATCATTGCTTCATAACATTCACTTCCTCGGAGATTTCGGTGAAAAACTGGAATAAGACTCGAAAAACAGGGTTTTTGCAAAAATCGCAAAAACGCTTCTTGAGAAAAATAAATGAGTATTATTTTCGTTTTCGGCGATCTCAAATTAAGCTAGAAAGCACTTTTTTATCGAGGTACTTTTTTCGTGTAAACTAATGTAATTTAAGCTCCATCATACTATCGCAACTGGTACGTTTCTTGGACATATCAAATATTATTTGAAACATGTCAACTATAATTAAATTATTTTCCTCTTACTTTTTACAGTGAAGTTTAAGCAAGTTCCAACGTTATGTAAAAACCTTAAGAAAATCCTAAAGTATTTTGTTTGAATTGAAAATTCAGTACAAATCAGTACAAATTTTGAAAAATCAAGACATTAGCGTACTGATTGAAGAAATGAATAAAATCAGTACAAGAGTTGAAAAATCAGTACTCTACTGATAAAATCAGTACGTCTGGCAACCGTATACATGTCGATTGGGGAACCAATTTTTGAGAGTAACCGCTTACCTTTTCGTTTACAGAATGCATTATTTTATTTAAAATTACTTGTAATGCAATGATAACCGAAAATTGTCTTGAGGATAGTTGTATTGCATTAATAATAATAATAATAGATTGGCGCTTACACATATGTTAGTGTTTGGCCGAGCTTCTCCTCCAATTTGTGGCGTGCGCCTTGCTGTTGTCACACAAAGCGGAGGGACCTACAGTTTTACGCCGACTCCGAACGGCGATTGTATTTTTGTGACAAGCTGTTTTTCATGGCAGAAATACACTCGGCGGTTTGCCGTTGCCTGCCGAGGGTAGACCGCTGTTAAGAAAAAACCTTTTTTCTATATTTTTTTGCGATGTTGCTTTGACCCGGGCTTGAACCCAGGCGTTGCGCAGTGAAAGCGCGCACTTCTTACCACTACACCGCAGCGGCCGACGCTGTATTGCATTACTTCATTGATAAAAGAATAAGTCCTTCCCAAAAAATGAAAAGTTTTTGCTGGGAACGGACACACGATTATCTGGATTCACATATGTACCTAAAAGCTTAAACAGACGGCAGCGGTGATCCGGATTAACTCGGACTTAATCCGAGACTACAGTTAATTTCCGAGTTGATCCGGATCAACGGTGCCGTCTGTTTATGCTTTAATTTAACATTTGTTTTTACAATTTTAATGCGGCCGAAGTAGCTTGTATGTACATACTCGTCGTTTAAAGTACAAAACCGCATATCCAGAAAATGCAAAACCGCGCATGTGAGGTTGCATAAATTATTTTCTAGAGAGTAAAAACACTCAAACTTTAAAATGGTTCTCTTTTTATAAAGCAATCGAATTTCTGGCTAGTATATTTCAGGACGAATGGATAAGGATTGAGCCAAGAGCTTGTGTGAGCAAATCCAATTTTTGGCAGCAAATGTCAGTTACGCGGTTTTGCAGAATGACGATACGCGGTTTTGTAAGTTTGTATATTAAGTACTCACAATAATATCTGGCCACAAGATTCCGATGCTTGAGCTTGAAAGCAAATCTTGTTTAGTGTGTAATTTTGGTGAGCTTTATATGGTGAAGTAAATTCATTGCTTACGTTTATATGTAGTAGACGTGGCATGAATCATTATGAGTCTTTCGGCCAAGTTATGCTTGGCGTAATTGAGTCAGATTTGCTGAGCGATAGATTTAAATATAAAGCTATATGTATGTAGATCCGTTATGTAAAATTTTTTATTTACTATGCCTAATGTGTATGTAAGAACAATAAAAATAAATTAAAACAAGCAAGAAAGTCTAAGTTCGGGCGGAGCCGAACACTAAATACCCGGCGCAAGTATTAAATATTTGATTTTCGCCTTTCCGAAAGCTACCGCTACATGGTAAGCCGGGGTGTATCAAATTTGAGTAAGTTAGCGTCCTTAAATTTCGAATTATTGAAGTTTCAAGCATTTCTGAAATTTACCGTTATATGAAAAGCGGCCTCAATTTTAGTCCGACTTCAATAATTTGCAACGTTTTGCTTTTATGTGGCAAGTACAATAACCATACCGAGTTTGGTAGAAATTGGTAGAACGGTTACCGAGAGACATATATGTGATCATAAGTGGGCAGTGCCACGCCCGTTTTCCAAAATTTTACCAAAAACGTATTTCTTGGTAAAGAATTGTTGCAAGCATCAATTTTGAATAAATTAACTTTAATATTTACCGCTTTATCGAAGATTTCGTATTTCTCCAAATTATCGTTATATGGGATGTGGGCGTGGTTATTTTCCGATTTTGCCCATTTTCTATGCCATCCGTCCTACGCCCGAAAGAAGTATACGTACCAAATTTCGATAAGATATCTCGATTTTTACTCGAGTTATCGTGTGCACGGATGGACGGACAGACAGTCACCACTTAATCGATTTCTCTTTTCATTCTGATCATTTATGTATACATTTGTCTATATCTATCTCGATTTGTTTTGCCTGTTACAAACAACCGTTATGTGAACAAAGTTCTAATACCCTTGTGCAGAAGTGCGCTCGGGTATATGTTTTATTTATGCATTCAAATAACTTGTTATAAATGGCATTGTAAGGTTTGACGTGACATTATAGGAGTTTTCAGTAGTACATCGTGTGATTTTTATATTGAAATGATAATAACTGTTAATTTGATCTGCATTATTAAAATATTTGGTAATTCTCTAGTATAGGGTAACAACAGCTAAAAAAGGTCCGGAAATGTCGGGAGGGGTACCAATCGACGCGTTTCGGTCCCCGTATTAATAATCCGGTGGGGGAGGGATAATATTATTAACCATTTAAAAGTTATAAACAAAAAACTTTTGCTAAATTTCGTTGTTTTGTATGGGCAATTACCCCGACAAAGATTCACTAAATCACCTGTCCTCACTTTTTAAACACTATTCAAATATATAATTTAACTTAATTATTAAACAAACGCATAGTTTTATCAACCTAAGATAGATTATTTTGAGACTAAAAAGAAATTGACAATCTTTGCGAACTGAAACGCGAGATTCCAAAATAGCTATAGTGCTGCCACTGTATTAGTATTTCGTCATAATTCACTTTTCCTTACAAGGGGTGTGCAGTGTTCAATGCTTTTCGGTACCTTCTTTCGTTTGATATATATATAAATAATGAAAATTTTTAATAAAAAATCGCGATTTTTCCATAAAAATCAATACTTCGATAAATAATGAAAGGTTGTAATGGTAAAATCAAACATGTGGCACTCCGTGACGCTTACTTTTAATTTCAGTTGAAATGACTAAACCATAAAAGTAGCGCTGCCATGGTATAGCGAAATTCGCTTTATATTTTGGTTAGAATATTTTATTTAGGTAAAAGTAAAAAAAGAGGAAGAAGT
Source organism: Rhagoletis zephyria (assembly GCF_001687245.7). Classification (NCBI taxonomy): domain Eukaryota; kingdom Metazoa; phylum Arthropoda; class Insecta; order Diptera; family Tephritidae; genus Rhagoletis; species Rhagoletis zephyria. The sequence continues at coordinate 76,271 of NW_016157441.1, forward strand.
GTATAGTGTAAACCGAGGGTAATAGCGCAAATGAAATGTGAAATAAAGTGGCAATACCAGCGATTTGAGGTTATAATAATTTTGGCAGGCGCAAAGTTTGTTTACTCTGTTTTATTAACGAAATATATAAAATAGAAGTGAATAAATGATTTTGTTTGCATAAAACAATAACCGGAGACGTTTGAATAGTATTTTAAAAGTGGAAACTGGTGATTTAGTGCATTTGATAGAAAACAACGAAATTTAACAAAAGTTATTTATATATAACTTTTAAATTGTTAATAATATTAGTCCTCCCCCGTTTGGTACCCCTCCCGACTTTTCCGGACCTTTTTTAGGGGTTGTTACCCTATACTAGAGAATTACCAAATATTTATAGGTTGCGGGACCTTATCAGTATTCTCGCTTTTGAAGATGTACTGGAAATGATCTAAATTCTGGTAAAGTGAACATTGCATTGGAATGCAATGTGGCATAGTCGTTGTTCTGGGTATGGAGCTACAGTTTCACGACTATACTACTTCTAGTCTACAGCGTCGTATCACCAGTAGGTGCGGCTCCAATCGGGCTTTTGTGTTGGAGCAAGCGACTGGCTATATATACGTGTGTTCGGTTCGGAAACCGTCCTCTCCCAACAATGTGCTGTCCGCTGGGTTTGGGACCCGTCTCATTAAAACCACTTTACTGAAAACGAGAGCTACGTGGTGTCTTCGGATCGAAAAACGAGAAACCAGTGTTTTAGACGTACATACACTCCCAGTCCCAAACATCGACTCAGTCCACTATCTTGTTGCATCCTGATACGCACCTGCCTCTGTGCAACAAAAAATGTGCGCCCACAAATGCAAGGAAAGCTTAACGTCGACAAGCTGCAATCACCACAGACGGTTAATTTATGCCAGCGATGGGCAGAGAGCTTTTACTCTGCATTCGTCTATACAAAATTTATAGAAAGCTTAATAGAGCTTTGTCCGCAGGCAAGGCGGTGCCCATCACCGATTTATTCACTACTCGATACTCATACCTGCTCTCTGAGAGTACTTTTTGAAAAAACCGACATACGCGAGTAGTGGAACCACATTTCCCGCTCATTGAGTACCGCCGCCGAAGAATTAGTCGGATTTCAGCAAGCCCGATAGAATGATTGGTACGATGAAGGGTGTCAAGAAGCTGCAGAGAAACAAGAATGTGGGACCGTTAAAGGGAACTGAAGAGAGAAGAAATACATGAATGCGAAGAGCTTGAAATTCTGGCTGACAAGAGAAACTCCCGAAAATTTTACCAAAAAGTTAGGCGACTTACGGAAGCTTAAAACACCAAGGCGAACTCCTGTAAGAATAACAATGGCGACCTAGTAACCTATATCCAAAACGTACTTACATTATGGAGGGAACACTTTTCCACCCTACTGGATGGTATCAGCACTGAAAGATGTTGAGAAGACGAACCCGAGCCCCCAGTCGATGTTCCATCGCCTGACTATGTCGAGGTACGTATAGAAATTACGCGGCTGATAAACAACAAAGCTGCTGGAGCTGACAGCCTGGAAGCTATTCAAGTACGGCGGCGAGGATTTGATAAGGTGCATGCATCAACTCTTATGCGGAATATTGTCAGATGAACGCATGCCCGACGACTGGAATTTAGGTGTGCTCTGCCTAATCCACATGAAAGGTGACCCCACCATTTGCGCCAATTAACGCGGAATCAGCCTTGTAAGCATAGGTTATTGAGCGTATTGTTTGAAAGACTGAAGCCCACCGCCAACGAATCGCCGAAATCAACCATAGACCAGGTATTCACAATACGCAAAATCTTGCAAAAGACCCGCGATAAAAGGACCCATTTGTCGACTTCAAAGTCGCTTTCGACAGCACTAAAAGGAGTTGCCTATAGGCCGTGATGTCTGATTTTGGTGTCCCCGTGAAACTGATACGGCTATGTAAAATGATGTTGAGCAATACCACCACCTCCGTTAGAATTGGAAGATACCTCTCCGAGTTGTTTGATACCAAACGAGGTTTCAGACAAGGTGACTTCCTGTCATGTGGCTTCTTTTATCTGATTGTGAAGAAGAAAATAAGAGCCGTATAACTGAACCGTTCAGGATGAATTTACTATAAGAGCGCCAAGACGAGGACAAGGCAAAGTATCCCCTGCCATCAAACAACCAGTCAGCGTATTTGCTCCTTGACACCCACGTCACTGTTGACAGTAGAGAGCTGCACGATTACATAACAAGTAATTTTTAAGCAAAAAACTAAACCGACTTAAATTTTTACATAAAAAATTAAGGTTATCGATAATTTCTTCATGATCCGATGATGGGATTTAAAATAAATTAATATGAGACCACTTTTGAGGTAACGCTTTTGAGGTCCATGATTCGTAAAGATAACTTAACCATTTAGATTTTATCATGCCCAATAAAAACATGCATTTGCATGAGATTCAGAGCCCTAGTTATTACTATTACGTCAGGAATACTCGCGCTGCGACCTAACAATATATATTGTGGTAAACCCAGCCCATAAAGCTTGTAGTCCGTCTCTAGAGAAACCCCATTTTATTCAAATGGTAGCTTAACTTGCAATGTCCTGTCAGGATGCCAGTATGAGTTTCAAGACTCCCGGCTAAGTTCAAGGAGTCTTTCGGAGTTCCTTCTGGAGGAACTTATGAATCTCTTTGATTGTCTCATTCCCTTTGACATCCACCATTGGGCAGAAATCTGGAATTCTCCCAGCCTTAAATAGTTGTGCAGTGTACCCTTTAGATGAACCGCAGAAGTGCTCAGGACCCTGCAAGCGCATTTGGGTTCCTCGCTTTGCGAAACAATTAGCCTTTTCGTTGCCTTCAAACACTTCATGTCCCGGTACTTCAGAAGAGTTTTACATCTGTCTTGATGCCGTTTTAAAAGAGTCTAAGACCTTTACCGCCATAGTATTTATTCTGACCCATTTGTCCTTTAAGCCCTGTATGCAGCTCTCAAGAAAACGGTTAAGAAAAAATTGCCATTATTTCGCGTGTGTGTCCAAGGAATTTTGATATTTTTGATACCTCACAGCCTGTTGCCTCACTCTTTCCTCAAGAAATAATGGAACGGGCATATATTTCTGTTGCAAACCTGGGTTGCCTTATGCTCTTTTTTCACAAAAAAACTTTAGAAAACCGTAGTAGAAAGCGTAGTAAATTTCTTAAGAACTGCGTACTGCCTTAAGGAAATTTGACTCAAGAAAATTTCTTAGCCATTTCTTGTACGTCATTTTATATGGAGTTTTTGCTTTTCTTGAGAGCTGCATACAGGCCTTTAACGAACACATTCGTGAACACAAATATTGTTGAGCGGTATTGCCATTNTCGTGTGAACGCAATGCTGCTACATAAGCCAAATAAAAATTACGCAAATGACCAAATATCTGATTTGCCACTTGATGACAAATGCCAGTGACAAATATACAAATATTGTTGAGCGGTATTGCCATTTCGTGCTTGTGAACCTTTGTATTTTCCAATTTTGGTAAAATTTTAATATTTAATATAATATTCGTATCCGAAAACTACCGAAAAATATCACGTTATTTGAAAACAATAATTTTAAAATATTTGCTCAAACATTTGAAAACATGTAAATATACGTATTCGACAGTAGCTGAGTGCGCAGAGAAGCGTGCGACTATTTGTAACCTTCATGAGGTTCCACGTTCTTATGCCGGCAGACGAACATATTAAAA
>NW_016157441.1:80718-81849 GCF_001687245.7 Rhagoletis zephyria
TTTTTCATTTTAAATTACGACTTGTCCGACTATTTTGTTAACTAGTATACATACATAGGGTGCCCATTCTCAAGACAAATTAACCATTTATAAATGGTTGTAAACAACGAAATGTTTTCTCTTAAATGGCATATGTAAGTATTTTTCATCGGGCAAACAGAAATAAAGTTACGAGCAAGTATATACTTCGACCTATGAAAAACGCCTTTTTTACCTTCAGCCCAGATTTTGAGGGTGTATTAAAAATTCTGAGTACCTATGCGTATATATTATTTTTGTTTATATCACTTAAAATCTCACGAAATCATAAATGCAACAGTATGGTTGACACCGGATCAGCTGTTTAAGTATTTATGAAAAAATGGTTAAATCGTGTGAATGAATGTGGACAATATTTGTCACTGCTGTGCGCAAATGTGTGCCAAATCATTTGGATCTTCGGCAGCCAAATCGTCTGATCGCAAAACAAATCATTTGTACATCGCTATCCAAATGCACAAATGTGGGCAAATCTAAATTTGGCATTTTGTGTACAAATGTACAAATCGTGTGATCCCTGCTTAATAGTTATTTGCGAAGAATAGAAAATATGTACGTATCTCCAAATATTTTAGCAACCTTTTTTACACAAATATTTCACCGGTGCGTTCGTATAATGGCGGCCACAAACATGTAAATATACCTGATTCCTAAGTACAAACGTATACCTTATTATTGCCTATATGCAATACGGACATCCATATATCGTGACCTAAGGGTGAAAAGGTGCCAAGTACATTTTTTGAAATTTTTCGGGAGAGACCAAAAATCGATGTAGTTTCGTATTAGATACCTGTCATTTTGCATCAAAAACTAAACTTTGAAAAAAAAAATTTACTTGGCACCTTTTCACCTATAGACAGCGATATTATTTATGGCGTACTTGGACCAAGATTTCAGAAAAGTCTGCCAATGGGCTCGTACTCAACCATATTTCGAAGTCTGTGTTCGCGAATGTCATCGTAGAAGGCAAATGAGGCCAGAATAAATGTTATGTCGGACATTCATGCAGCGTTAAAGGCCTTAGAGTATTTTAAAACCGCATCAAGGCTTGTAAACTCTGGAACCACCTGCGAACCCACAATAGAGTCA
>NW_016157441.1:82219-86074 GCF_001687245.7 Rhagoletis zephyria
CTATTCCCTATTTATATTTTCGCGACTGTAGATGAGTCCGCCGAAAATTCGCATTTCGTTTAGTTTCTAGATGTTAAGCAATCTATGTATAAGTTTTTAATGAAATATCTTTAAATAAAGGGTTATAAAAATGTTTATAAAAAGCTTTCTTTTGAAAATTTTTAGTAAGTTATATTCATACGCTTATAAACAACTTTTTTTGAACCTTTATTATAAGTTTACACTTTTACGCTTATAAAAAGCTTTCTTTTGAACATTTATTACAAGTTTATATTTCTACGCTTATAACCAATGTTCCTTTTCGATTATATTACGCTTACTATCAACGTTTTGTAAGCTTAATGTTTATAATTAAAAACTTAAAAAAATCTTTCTTTAAGTTTATTTTGCTTGTTGGGTAGTATACTGGCAATAATAAGGGTATGAGGTGACATATTGAGGATAAAAAAGTACCAAAATGTGCCAAATAGAAAAATAAAAGACCCAAAAATGGTGCCGTCCTTTTTAATCCTTCCCATTTAGCAATAAAATAATAACCACATTTTTAAAACAAAAGTGCTATGCCAAAATAAGATAAACCAGTTGAATAATCTTTAGAAGTTAGAAAATTTTAGTTGAGAAAAAGAAGTACACGCAAAGGATTTCACAAAAATGTGTTGAAGTATTACTATTTTTGAAAAGTGCCATTTTGGCACTAACTGCCAAATTGAAAAATTAAGTGCCATTTGATGTAAAAATGGCACGGTTTGAGCCAAGTTGGCAGCCCTGCTTAGACCAGCAGAGTATATTTACTGCGGTTTTCGAAAAATTTATAATTCTGCTCCACTTGATTTCGAACTTAATCTGCTTTCTCACTCACGTTCTGGCGGCTGCCGTGGCTGAGTTTTTAGAGATGCATACTACCACTCCGCAACATCTAAATTATAAAACGTTTTTTCTACCAATAGCGATAACCCCTCGGCCTTTTGAACACAAGGATGTTGAACTTGGCGAGTTAAGTTGTTCTCTTTTGTAATGGTTCTCCCTTTTTTTTAAAGCAATCGAATTTCTTGATAGTATATTCCAGGACGAATGAATGAGGCTTGAGCCCAGAGCTTGTGTGANAAACGTTTTTTCTACCAATAGCGATAACCCCTCGGCCTTTTGAACACAAGGATGTTGAACTTGGCGAGTTAAGTTGTTCTCTTTTGTAATGGTTCTCCCTTTTTTTAAAGCAATCGAATTTCTTGATAGTATATTCCAGGACGAATGAATGAGGCTTGAGCCCAGAGCTTGTGTGATAAAGTTCAACATTTGGCAAAAAATGTCAGTTACGCGGTTTTGCAGAACGACGATACGCGGTTTTTTACTTTAAACGACGATATGTATGTATGTTAGACTGCATCACCAAGAAAAGTTGCGGATTTTCCGCTGCGATTACAAAATTTATTATATTAAAAACGTCCACATAAATATTTCGCAAATATAGTAAGATCTAAGCGAGCTGTACTGATTGAATATACCTCCAAAAATGGAGTTTTTTATGAATAACAAGTAAGAAAGTCTAAGTTCGGGCGGAGCCGAACATTAAATACCCGGCGCAAGTATTAAATATATGATTTTCAACTTTCCGAAAGCTACCGCTACATGGTAAGCCGGGGTGTATAAATTTTGAGTAAATTAGCGTCCTTAAATTTCGAAATATTGAAGTTTCAAGCATTTCTGAAATTTACCGTTATATGAAAAGCGGCCTCAATTTTAGTCCGATTTCATTAATTTGCAACGTTTTGCTTTTATGTGGCAAACACAATAACCATACCGAGTTTGGTATAAATTGGTAGAATGGTTACCGAGAGACATATATGTGACCATAAGTGGCAGTGCCCATTTTCCCAAAATTTTATCATAAACCTATTTCTTGGTAAAGAATTTTTGCAAGCATCAATTTTGAATAAATTAGCTTTAATATTTACTGACTTATCGCAGATTTCGTATTTATTCAAATTACCGTTATGTGGGATGTGGGCCATTTGGTATGCTGTAGCAAGGCTAACAACTGTGCCAAGTTTGGAAGAAATTGGTGCAGCGGTCACCAAGTTATACACATGTAACATTAAGTGGGCGTGGTACGCCCATTTTCTAAAAATTTAAAATACTCTTATTTTTCGTCTAAAAATTATGGTAAATATTAGTTTTGAGTGAATAATCTTCAGTAGTTACTGAAATATCGCTGTTTTCTTATTTCTGAAAATTACCGTTATATGGGAGGTAGGCGTGGTTATTGTCCGATTTTGCCATCCGACCTGCGCCCGAAAGAGGTATACATACCAAATTTCGATAAGATATATCGATTTTTACTCGAGTTATCGTGTGCACAGATCACCGCTTAATCGATTTGTCTTTTCATTCTGATCATTTATGTGTACATTTGTCTATATCCATCTCGATTCGTTTTGCCTGTCACAAACAACCATTATGTGAAAAAAGTTCTAATACCCTTGTGCACAAGTGCGCTCGGGTATAAAAATAGTTTCTTAAAGAACTTTTTGAAAATGCCATTTGATGTAAAAATGGCACGGTTTGAGCCAAGTTGGCAGCCCTGCTTAGACCAGCAGAGTATATTTACTGCGGTTTTCGAAAAATTTATAATTCTGCTCCACTTGATTTCGAACTTAATCTGCTTTCTCACTCACGTTCTGGCGGCTGCCGTGGCTGAGTTTTTAGAGATGCATACTACCACTCCGCAACATCTAAATTATAAAACGTTTTTTCTACCAATAGCGATAACCCCTCGGCCTTTTGAACACAAGGATGTTGAACTTGGCGAGTTAAGTTGTTCTCTTTTGTAATGGTTCTCCCTTTTTTTAAAGCAATCGAATTTCTTGATAGTATATTCCAGGACGAATGAATGAGGCTTGAGCCCAGAGCTTGTGTGATAAAGTTCAACATTTGGCAAAAAATGTCAGTTACGCGGTTTTGCAGAACGACGATACGCGGTTTTTTACTTTAAACGACGATATGTATGTATGTTAGACTGCATCACCAAGAAAAGTTGCGGATTTTCCGCTGCGATTACAAAATTTATTATATTAAAAACGTCCACATAAATATTTCGCAAATATAGTAAGATCTAAGCGAGCTGTACTGATTGAATATACCTCCAAAAATGGAGTTTTTTATGAATAACAAGTAAGAAAGTCTAAGTTCGGGCGGAGCCGAACATTAAATACCCGGCGCAAGTATTAAATATATGATTTTCAACTTTCCGAAAGCTACCGCTACATGGTAAGCCGGGGTGTATAAATTTTGAGTAAATTAGCGTCCTTAAATTTCGAAATATTGAAGTTTCAAGCATTTCTGAAATTTACCGTTATATGAAAAGCGGCCTCAATTTTAGTCCGATTTCATTAATTTGCAACGTTTTGCTTTTATGTGGCAAACACAATAACCATACCGAGTTTGGTATAAATTGGTAGAATGGTTACCGAGAGACATATATGTGACCATAAGTGGCAGTGCCCATTTTCCCAAAATTTTATCATAAACCTATTTCTTGGTAAAGAATTTTTGCAAGCATCAATTTTGAATAAATTAGCTTTAATATTTACTGACTTATCGCAGATTTCGTATTTATTCAAATTACCGTTATGTGGGATGTGGGCCATTTGGTATGCTGTAGCAAGGCTAACAACTGTGCCAAGTTTGGAAGAAATTGGTGCAGCGGTCACCAAGTTATACACATGTAACATTAAGTGGGCGTGGTACGCCCATTTTCTAAAAATTTAAAATACTCTTATTTTTCGTCTAAAAATTATGGTAAATATCAGTTTTGAGTGAATAATCTTCAGTAGTTACTGAAATATCGCTGTTTTCTTA
>NW_016157441.1:86099-92120 GCF_001687245.7 Rhagoletis zephyria
TTTCTGAAAATTACCGTTATATGGGAGGTAGGCGTGGTTATTGTCCGATTTTGCCATCCGTCCTGCGCCCGAAAGAGGTATACATACCAAATTTCGATAAGATATATCGATTTTTACTCGAGTTGTCGTGTGCACAGATCACCGCTTAATCGATTTGTCTTTTCATTCTGATCATTTATGTGTACATTTGTCTATATCCATCTCGATTCGTTTTGCCTGTCACAAACAACCATTATGTGAAAAAAGTTCTAATACCCTTGTGCACAAGTGCGCTCGGGTATAAAAATAGTTTCTTAAAGAACTTTTTGAAAAAAGGCCCTCAGATGACAAAACAGATTAGGCTTAAAAAATCTGCATAAATATATTTAAAAATCTTTTTAAGAATCGTATTAATGAGATTTTTTATGCTGTTTTGCTACTTTTTTGAAGATTGATTTACGAAAAACTTAAATAACTGGGCCAAAACTGTTATGTTAAGACTTATAGGATCTCAGTAGAAAGGTATTTTCCCACTGTTTTTATTTATGCGCAAAAAAAGTCATTCGTGTCCCAATATTTTTTTTGCAATACCAACATATCTTAATTCAACTTTGAATGATGTTCGTTCATCCTACCTTTCTCTTTCATCGTTTGAATGAGCTTATAAGAAAAAAGATATAAAAAGGGCGAGAAAATACCTTTCCAATGATACCTTACAAGTCTAAATCGGTTAAACAGTTTAGGTTCAGTTATTCAAGTTTTTCTTAAACCAATCTTTGAAAAAAGTTAAAAAACATCATCAAAAATCTCATTATTTCTTTATATTTTTTTAAAATATTTTTGGCTGCGTTTCTTTATACATTCCGGATAATCCCATTTCACAGCCGGAATAAACAGAATACGTTTGAAATATACGTTAACATATCATCAGGAACGTTCTAAAGAATAAGTAAACAAAAAAGTTTATTCCAAACGTTCAGAATGAATAAAGAAATTCAGCCTTTATGTAAATTTTTAAAGCTTAAACCTTTTTGTCATTTGAGGCGATCTTTTCAAAAAAAATCTTTAAGAAACTGTTTTTATTCATAAAAAACTCCGTTTTTGGAGGTATTTTCAAATCGGTCCAGCTCGCTTAAATCTTAATATTTTTCCGAAATATTTTGGTGGACGTCTTAAAATATTTAATTAATTAATCTCAACGTTTTATTTCATCAGCTGATTGGATATGCTAAAGATAGTATTTCAATTATTGAGAGTGGAAATGATAGTTTTCTTTATAGTAAAAATNGAAATAATAGTTTTCTTTATAGTAAAAATCGAGTCCGATATGTCAAACGTGCTGGAATGAGAGTTAAAACCTTGACATAAACAACGGAATGATTCGTATAGTTCAAAATTAGTTTTGCATGGCTTCAAAAACAGAGGTCGAAAGTGTCTCGACACTCGAGAGGGAACATTAAAGGGCCGGGCTATTAATCAAGCCTGCCATTCATTTTACGGTATATATTATAACTAGCATTACTCTACGACTTGCGAGTGTAGACAAATTTATGCNAGTTCAAAATTAGTTTTGCATGGCTTCAAAAACAGAGGTCGAAAGTGTCTCGACACTCGAGAGGGAACATTAAAGGGCCGGGCTATTAATCAAGCCTGCCATTCATTTTACGGTATATATTATAACTAGCATTACTCTACGACTTGCGAGTGTAGGCAAATTTATGAGCTTTAGACGACTTGTGAGGGGTGAGTTGTAATCTGACTCCCAGTTAAAATCACGCAATGCAAAAAGCAAAAATTGTTTTTGAATTGATTCAATCCTATCTGAATGAACTTGGTAGGGGGATTTCAAATAATAGATCCGTATTCTAGTATAGGTCTAACTAAAGTGGTAAAAAGAGCTTTTGTAACATAAGGATCTTTGAACTCTTTTGACCATCGCCTTACAAATGCAAAAACGCCTTTGGCTTTATTGACTGTAACATTAATATGATGGTTGAAATTGAGTTTGGAGTCCATTGTGATACCAAGATCGATAAAATTGGATGCCTGCTCCAGATTGTAATCTGATATTGAATAAACAGCTGGCTGAACAGCGCTCCGAAAGAAACACATAACTTTACATTTTTTAAGGTTTAGTGGCATACGCCCGTAGTCATAGTCAAATTAAAGTCGGCTCTTAATAAGTTAGAACGTACTTTAATGTAAAGTATACTTTATCTTAGTCATAGTCGAGTTAGAGTCGACTTTAAAGTTAGAGCAACGAAAAGCTGTAACTAAACCATTTAGCAAACTGTCAAAATACTAATAAATTTACATTTTGTCGCTCAAAAGTAGTGTTTTTTGTTTAGGAAAAAATTTAATTTAATGAGAAAATGAACCGTTTGGATAATATTGAAACGGATTTCAGCATCACTGATGATGCTACAATTCTTAGGCGTCCAAAAACTTAAGACAATAAATCCGTTTGAATTAGACGCCAGTGATTTTTATTCTCGGTATCGGTTAGACAAAGCCACTGTGGAATTCATTATTCGAGCTTTAAATATGGAAAATCCGAGAAATAATAGAGGCCTCCCTCTTAGAGGCCTGTACTCTAGATTCCTGCAAAGAAATGTTCGTCAAAGTGTCTTTGGTATGTTAATAGAGTGTACTTAAAATTTCGAAATCAAATTTCATGAATATTACTGTATTATAGCTGATCTGCACGGTTTGTCCCATAATACTGTTGGAAGGATAATAAAAGAAATAAGTAAAAGGATTGCAATGTTGCTGCCGCACTTTGTTCGATTCACAAGTAGAAATGAATTGAGCGAGGTAAACAGCAAATTTTACCGACTAGCTCGGTTTCCTACCGTGATCGAAGCCATCGACTGCACCCTCGTGCGAATTAAATGTCCTTCAAAAAATTTGGGCCCAACTTTGGCAGGTCATTTACTGAATAGAAAGGTGTACTATTCACTAAATGTGCAGGTAACTAACCAAAAAGACGACATAATGTTATAAGCAAATGTGACAATCACGTATACATATTTCGTAGATTGTTTGTGATGCAGATTGCAAAATTCTTGACATCGTTGCAAGGTCACGTGGCTCCAGACTTGACGCTCGAATTTGGGACAACTGCCACCTAAAAACTCGTTTGTTGGAAAGCAAATCTGAACATAACGGTGTACTAGTCGGAGATGCAGGTTACCCTAATTCATCTATACTTTTGACTCCAGTTAGAAATCCCTCCACAGCAAAAGAAGAAAGGTAGAATTTATAAAAAGGATTCCTGAAATATTTAATTTTCTAATAATTCTTTTTAGATATAATAGGAGCCGCATTGCTACACGTTCCAAAATAAAATGCCTGAATGGGCAGATCAAATCTAAGTTTCGTTCAATTTTCGAGAGGTTGAGGCTTGACCTAGATGCAGCTAAAAATGTTGTTGTCGCTGTTGCTGTGCTTCATAACATTGTCAAAGAACGAGACTTTTCATATAAGTCCTCCACTTTGAATTAAAACCTGCAAAATTAAATACATTAAAAATATTTTCTTAGTTTTGGATGCGGATACCACTACTCCCCGAGTATCAATTGCAGAAAGCGGAGACACCCTTGAAACAACTTCAAATTCAGGATGAGAACTGCATTTATTAATAAATATTTCTGACTACTATTTTACTAATTTAAATTGGAACTCAAACATTCTTCATATGCATATATTTATTTCAAATTTAAATGAACATGCTCATTTGTATTTCATATCAACCTTACAAGTAGTGTATACATTAAAAAACGCATAAAACAAATCAATTCAGTCTTTCCTTATTTCATAAAACCTACAACTATGTAAAAACAATAGCCTCTTAAAACTTCAGGTACGGCATCACTAACATCAACTAATTCACTACTTATTTACATATATACAACACCTCCTCGTTTCTTATTAGGAGGCGAATTAGTTGGCATTTCAGGTCCATCAGCTCCTCTCTTTTATGCATTCGAGCCTGATGCGAAATTTCTGCACATGGCGATCGAAGCCTGCAGCTACCATATCCATTCTTAAGCTGAAATTAGTCAAGAACGTAAACCTACCGGTACGTAAACCCAAGTCAGCTGACACGATCTGTCTTACCAAAGCGCCATATAAATGAAAACTCAACACCGCAGAATTTTTCTGTAGTTGTAGCCCGTAGCGCAGAAATCTGCGGAATTTAGATTTTTCCGTATCAGCTGATTTCTCCTTCTTTAGATGGTTGCCACTTCGTCAGTTTTACAGATGGTAAAAAAGATATAAGTTCCTACTCAAAATATGTTTAAAATATTTGAAATTTACTATTGAATAAGGTTTTTGATGAAAACTATGTAGTTTATATTTAGTTAAAATCTATTATAGCACGAAAAATTGTGGTTGAAAGGGTAAGTTTATGAAAAGGCATTGATGAGTGGCAACAGTGTAGTAAGCAACACTGAGGGCTCCAGTAATCGACAAAATTCTGCGTATACAGACTGCGTTTAAGTATACGTTCTGCGTTCTCGACTAATTTCAGCTTTATGGCTTCACAAGCATCTTTCTTCCGTTTAATTATCCGGAGGTTATTTTGTCTGTTTTCGATTACATCGATGTACCCGTTGACCAAATCCCGCATGCAGTCTTTCTCGGATGCAGCCCAGTTGTGTTCGCGTTTCCTTTCCTGTAGAAAAAAGTTTTAATTAAACAATCGCTAGAAAAACAATAAAAAATTACTTACTCTTGCTTCCTCCTCCATCTCAATTGCAAATAGTAAACACAGACCAGATGATTTATGTATGTACCCTGAAGACGGGTGCTGTATTAATCGATAAGCAGTAATATAGTATTTCACGTACAATATTTCACATCAATTATCGTCTTTTACTTAGTATAAAAACACAAAATCTCTTTTGAAACCTATTTTTAATGATTTCTAACAACAAAACCGTCTTTTGTTGTAAAATTCTCAACTTAAAAAAAAACCCCTCGATAAAATATATTCATTAGTTCATTTACGATATTTTTCTCCCTAACATATCATCACTATTTTCGCAGCGTTGCCATTTCTGCACATTTACTGATTGACAATGTAGTTACTAATTAGCACCATGTACTAAACCGACTATGACAGCACTAAAAATAAAGTCGGCTTTTTTTTTTAGTATTTTACTAACTAAAGTCGGCTTTTATGATGGACTATGACTACGGGCCATATAGTTTGCATTACACCAACTAACCACGTTGCTCAGAGGACAATGTTTTTAAAAAGTTTCACATCATCGGCATCCATTAAAATTTTTGAATGTTTTATTATAGAAGAAATATCATTAATGAATATCAGGAACAGAATCGGACCAAGGTGGCTTCCTTGAGGGACTCCTGAAGAAACTTTAATGATGTTCGAAGAACAATTATTAAAAATAACTCTTTGTGTTCTATCAGAGAGGTAAGAAGAGATCCATTGAAGAAGACTGGGCTGAAAGCCGATTAGGTCGAGTTTACGGATGAGTAACGAGTGACATACTTTGTCAAAAGCTTTACTGAAATCGGTGTATATCACGTAGGTATGCGTATTTTCTCTAAAACCGTTTGAGACATGAGTTGTAAACGGCAATAAATTAGTGATAATAGATTTTCCTTTGGAAAACCCGTGTTGAGATAGTGAAATTGAAGAAGATATAGAATATGTCAGCTGAGTAACAATAATTGCTCCGAATAATTTGGGGATAGCGGAGAGCTTCGGNAGTAACGAGTGACATACTTTGTCAAAAGCTTTACTGAAATCGGTGTATATCACGTAGGTATGCGTATTTTCTCTAAAACCGTTTGAGACATGAGTTGTAAACGGCAATAAATTAGTGATAATAGATTTTCCTTTGGAAAACCCGTGTTGAGATAGTGAAATTGAAGAAGATATAGAATATGTCAGCTGAGTAACAATAATTGCTCCGGATAATTTGGGGATAGCGGAGAGCTTCGGTATACCTCGATAGTTTTCTTTAGAGGCCCTGCTGCCGTTTTTGTGAAGTGGTATTATGAAAGACT
>NW_016157441.1:92145-117438 GCF_001687245.7 Rhagoletis zephyria
CCCTAATTCATCTATACTTTTGACTCCAGTTAGAAATCCCTCCACAGCAAAAGAAGAAAGGTAGAATTTATAAAAAGGATTCCTGAAATATTTAATTTTCTAATAATTCTTTTTAGATATAATAGGAGCCGCATTGCTACACGTTCCAAAATAAAATGCCTGAATGGGCAGATCAAATCTAAGTTTCGTTCAATTTTCGAGAGGTTGAGGCTTGACCTAGATGCAGCTAAAAATGTTGTTGTCGCTGTTGCTGTGCTTCATAACATTGTCAAAGAACGAGACTTTTCATATAAGTCCTCCACTTTGAATTAAAACCTGCAAAATTAAATACATTAAAAATATTTTCTTAGTTTTGGATGCGGATACCACTACTCCCCGAGTATCAATTGCAGAAAGCGGAGACACCCTTGAAACAACTTCAAATTCAGGATGAGAACTGCATTTATTAATAAATATTTCTGACTACTATTTTACTAATTTAAATTGGAACTCAAACATTCTTCATATGCATATATTTATTTCAAATTTAAATGAACATGCTCATTTGTATTTCATATCAACCTTACAAGTAGTGTATACATTAAAAAACGCATAAAACAAATCAATTCAGTCTTTCCTTATTTCATAAAACCTACAACTATGTAAAAACAATAGCCTCTTAAAACTTCAGGTACGGCATCACTAACATCAACTAATTCACTACTTATTTACATATATACAACACCTCCTCGTTTCTTATTAGGAGGCGAATTAGTTGGCATTTCAGGTCCATCAGCTCCTCTCTTTTATGCATTCGAGCCTGATGCGAAATTTCTGCACATGGCGATCGAAGCCTGCAGCTACCATATCCATTCTTAAGCTGAAATTAGTCAAGAACGTAAACCTACCGGTACGTAACACCCAAGTCAGCTGACACGATCTGTCTTACCAAAGCGCCATATAAATGAAAACTCAACACCGCAGAATTTTTCTGTAGGTTTAGCCCGTAGCGCAGAAATCTGCGGAATTTAGATTTTTCCGTATCAGCTGATTTCTCCTTCTTTAGATGGTTGCCACTTCGTCAGTTTTACAGATGGTAAAAAAGATATAAGTTCCTACTCAAAATATGTTTAAAATATTTGAAATTTACTATTGAATAAGGTTTTTGATGAAAACTATGTAGTTTATATTTAGTTAAAATCTATTATAGCACGAAAAATTGTGGTTGAAAGGGTAAGTTTATGAAAAGGATTGATGAGTGGCAACAGTGTAGTAAGCAACACTGAGGGCTCCAGTAATCGACAAAATTCTGCGTATACAGACTGCGTTTAAGTATACGTTCTGCGTTCTCGACTAATTTCAGCTTTATGGCTTCACAAGCATCTTTCTTCCGTTTAATTATCCGGAGGTTATTTTGTCTGTTTTCGATTACATCGATGTACCCGTTGACCAAATCCCGCATGCAGTCTTTCTCGGATGCAGCCCAGTTGTGTTCGCGTTTCCTTTCCTGTAGAAAAAAGTTTTAATTAAACAATCGCTAGAAAAACAATAAAAAATTACTTACTCTTGCTTCCTCCTCCATCTCAATTGCAAATAGTAAACACAGACCAGATGATTTATGTATGTACCCTGAAGACGGGTGCTGTATTAATCGATAAGCAGTAATATAGTATTTCACGTACAATATTTCACATCAATTATCGTCTTTTACTTAGTATAAAAACACAAAATCTCTTTTGAAACCTATTTTTAATGATTTCTAACAACAAAACCGTCTTTTGTTGTAAAATTCTCAACTTAAAAAAAAACCCCTCGATAAAATATATTCATTAGTTCATTTACGATATTTTTCTCCCTAACATATCATCACTATTTTCGCAGCGTTGCCATTTCTGCACATTTACTGATTGACAATGTAGTTACTAATTAGCACCATGTACTAAACCGACTATGACAGCACTAAAAATAAAGTCGGCTTTTTTTTTAGTATTTTACTAACTAAAGTCGGCTTTTATGATGGACTATGACTACGGGCCATATAGTTTGCATTACACCAACTAACCACGTTGCTCAGAGGACAATGTTTTTAAAAAGTTTCACATCATCGGCATCCATTAAAATTTTTGAATGTTTTATTATAGAAGAAATATCATTAATGAATATCAGGAACAGAATCGGACCAAGGTGGCTTCCTTGAGGGACTCCTGAAGAAACTTTAATGATGTTCGAAGAACAATTATTAAAAATAACTCTTTGTGTTCTATCAGAGAGGTAAGAAGAGATCCATTGAAGAAGACTGGGCTGAAAGCCGATTAGGTCGAGTTTACGGATGAGTAACGAGTGACATACTTTGTCAAAAGCTTTACTGAAATCGGTGTATATCACGTAGGTATGCGATTTTCTCTAAAACCGTTTGAGACATGAGTTGTAAACGGCAATAAATTAGTGATAATAGATTTTCCTTTGGAAAACCCGTGTTGGATAGTGAAATTGAAGAAGATATAGAATATGTCAGCTGAGTAACAATAATTGCTTCGAATAATTTGGGGATAGCGGAGAGCTTCGGTATACCTCGATAGTTTTCTATAGAGGCCCTGCTGCCGTTTTTGTGAAGTGGTATTATGAAAGACTCTTTCCAGGCTGACGGAAAAACGCTATGTTTTAGTGACAAATTAAATAGAGTTGTTAAAGGCTCGCAGATGTTCTCAGCGCAGTTTTTAGGAAAACAGGTCGGAATATGATCAGGTCCAGGCCTAAATGAAGCTNATGTGCTTAATAACAAACAGCACACACTTTTCTGTGAGCAGAGTTTGTTTTCCACTTATGCACACACATGTGTATGAGCAGTGAGTACAAGTTGAATGTGTTTCTGGCGTGTGTGTGAGCAGAGCATGTGTGTGCAAATACGAACCCTGTTTTAAGGTTTTTAAATAGTAGATATTACTGGAATATAAGCAGAGTTGTTTGGACAAAACTTGTACGGATAGTCTCCACTTATAGGCAAGTCTACAGAATAATTGGACCTAAAGAACTGGGCAAACACAGTCGCTAGACACAGTGTTGCGATAATGCATAGCGGACGGAAAACTTTGTACTTTAGGCTTTGAATTTACGAAACTATAAAGTGTCTTAGGATTGTTAATTAAATTCTTCTTAATTTTACATAAATATGACTTATAACATTTCTTATTTAATGCA
Source organism: Rhagoletis zephyria (assembly GCF_001687245.7). NCBI lineage: Eukaryota > Metazoa > Arthropoda > Insecta > Diptera > Tephritidae > Rhagoletis > Rhagoletis zephyria. Next base: position 95,323 of record NW_016157441.1, read on the forward strand.
AAGTAGTTAAGCCGCAAAAATGAGTACTTCACGTAATCACTGTGTAAGCCCGTTCTTTTATACAGTTTAAAAGAATGTGACTATATTTTTGAATTTTTTAAGCTCTTTAGTGAACCAGAATTGTATTGGCTTTTCATGAACAATGTTACGTTTTGGCACATACTTTCGAAACAAACAGTATCATTAACGTGCTCAACGCTACGCTCCACGTCATCTTTATATGTTGGCCAAGATAACGTTGAAAGTTCTTTTTCGATTTTTCTGAAATTGGCTTTCGCAAAAACATATCTAGTACTTGAACTATACGACCTATTATTATGTAATTCATTTATGATTTCGTAGCTTAACTCAAGAGCGGGATGGTATACATCCTCTGGCAAAACTAGGGGATCACACCGATTAATAGAGGACTTCGGAACATCATCAACGTAAACGAGATCCAATACCTTTCCAAACTTATTTGGACATATATTTATTTGTTTAAGGCAAAGTTCAGCCATTTCCTCCAGGAATACATTGTAACTATCTCTAGATGAAACTGGTACAACATCGGTGTCAATAATGTTCCATGAAATGTCTGGCAGATTTAAATCGCCCAAAACAATCATAGAATCAGATGCCGTAAGCATTGCATTTACGGACTCAAGTAAAGAAACTAGCTGCATACGTACTGGTACGGCAGAATTAGGAGGGATGTAGCATAGAGCTAAATAAACATAACTCCTTCCAGCCTGTACACGTATACATTTAAATTCGGTATATTCAATGACAGGCGCACTAACTTCCTCTGATGGTATCGATGAATGCACGGCAAAAGAACACCACCGCCGATTCTGCCCTCGCGGTCGCTCCTGTATATTTTATATCCATTTGGAAGAATTTCGGAATTAAAAATACGAGGTTTGAGCCAAGTTTCGGTCAAGGAAATAATATTATAATTGCAGTCAAAACCTTTTAAATATAAGACAGTTAATTTGGTATTCAAACCTCCAACATTTTGGTNCTCGCGGTCGCTCCTGTATATTTTATATCCATTTGGAAGAATTTCGGAATTAAAAATACGAGGTTTGAGCCAAGTTTCGGTCAAGGAAATAATATTATAATTGCAGTCAAAACCTTTTAAATATAAGACAGTTAATTTGGTATTCAAACCTCCAACATTTTGGTAGTAAATACTTAAATTAGACTTGCGAGTTAGTTTTTTGAATCTGAATTAAGATTAGAAATTTTAGCTACGTTGTTATTACTTTTATTAGGTTTATACTCAAACTCGCGAACAAATGCCCCGGTGAATTATTTAGAAGTGAATCAAAATCTTCGGCAGCTACATCACTTTTAAAAGATGAAATATCGCGATCGTATTTAAAATTAAATTTACGAATAAATACATCTTTAGTTTTAATTTTAGTCATCCGAAGAAGTGTCTTTAGCAAATCTAGAGACAAAGATTGATATTTTCGGAGGAATTACAACCAACTTTTTCGTAATGATGTCTGAAATGCGGGATTCCGAGTTATGTGGAGGAACTAAGTTAGAGAGTGCAGCTTCAGGTGTTGATGGTAACACTGTCAAATCAACGGTTTGATTGACGTTATTATTTTTAGATGTAGACCTAGTGGATATGGCTTTAGATAGCGGAGGCTCCAATGCCTGAGGGCATGGAGAAGAAAGATTAATAAGTTCCAAGGACTGCGATGAAGGATTTTTCTGAGTAGAATTTCTTTCAAACTTGGCACAGTATTTAAACCAATCAAAAGACTGCCATTTTTGAGAGCAGCTGTTGTATGTAGTGTGCGAAGTACAGTAATGTGAAAAGTTTATAAGCCTCAAACGAGGGTAAATTTATTGAGAAAATATAAAAGTATTGCTTTCCGTATCGAACTTACAGTAGGCCAACTTCCCAATTATGCCAGGTTGGAAAGTGTTAGCAAGTCTTGAGATTCAAATTTCAGAATGACGTGGGGTAATCAGTCTCGACATCTAAGTCGGCTTTTATTCTTGAAGTGCTATGCCGTCTACTATTAATTACCTTCAAGACCGAGACCGCTGCATGCCTGTAGTTGATCTGCTTCGACTTGTGGTGGCTTCAAGTAAAATATTACGTTCAGTCCTTTTTGTGGTGCGCTTCTCACGGCACGGCCTTGGTACAGCATACCAACGGAAAGTTTTTTAAAATCGGACAATAACCACGCCCACATCCCATATAACGGTAATTTAGAGAAATACAGGACCTTCGATAAATCAGTAAATATTAAAGCTAATTTATTCAAAATTGATGCTTGCAACAATTCTTTACCAAGAAATACGCTTATGATAAAATATTGGAAAAATGGCGTGGCACCGCCCACTTAAGATCACATATATGTATATCGGTAACCGTTCTACCAATTTGTACCAAACTCGGTATTTTTATTGTGCTTGCCACATAAAAGAAAAACTTTGAAAATTATTGAAATCAGCCTAAGATTGCGGCCGCTTTTCATATAACGGTAAGTTTCTGAAATGATTTGAACTTCAATATTTCGAAATTTAAGGACGCTAATTTAAAAACATATATTTAAGACTTGCGCCGGGTATTTAATGTTCGGCTCTGTCCGAACTTAGACTTTCTTACTTGTTTATTTAATAATAAATACTTTTTTATAAATGTCTAGTTCATAATACATATAACACCGCGCGATAGTAAATTTTAAACACAAATATCAATATTCGCGAAACCCTGGGCCAAATATAGTAAAATTACGTTTTTAGTTTTTCACTCTGACGTCAGTAATTCAAAAATGATTTAAAAAATTCAGAGAAATGCGCTTAGAGGAGAAGTATGGGTATAAAATTAATGAAGAAATCCTGTTGAGTTCAAACAGATTCAAGTTTCTGGTGGGCTGGTAAATATTGAAAATGTTATTTTAAAATTTTATCCTTGAAATTTCGCAATATTTGTTTTTGAAAAAAGTATATGTTAAGGGTTTATATAAACTCGATAACATCCTCGTATTTCGTTCTTCTAATTTTGTCAGCTTAAAAATTACCTATTCGTCCTTGTGAATCCAAAAATTTTAATTTTTTAAATTCTAAAGCAATTTCCTATTACATTTGTTACCCATATTTTTATTCTACATTGCATTGAATTTGTTTAACAATTTTTGTAATTAATCATATATTTGAAATTACAAAGTCCTTCAAAATAAATCCTGCGGTCAGAGAGAAAAAATAAAAACGCCACTTTAAATAAAAAAGTAGGTTTCAAACCCATTCATTTATTATTTATTTCATGGTAGGAGAGCTTCTCAAACAATATAGAATAAATTTTTTCGATTCAAGTTATTGAAAAGTAATGAATATCTAAATCACGGGACTAATCCCGGGATCCCGGGATTGTGACAATGCCATCCCGAAAATCCCGGGATCGGAAAAGCCGAAAAATTAACATCCCTGATGGGGAGTAATGCACTCTAATGTATGTGAATCGAAAATATTTAAGTAAGTTTCTACAGTACTCAATTAAAGTCTTCAGATATGTTCTCATACCCAGAGTGACATTTCTTAATTCCTTTTTATTGCGAAATTTGAAAATTTTTCATTCAACGAAAGCAAATTTCTTAATATTTGTAACGAACCCGGTTTATCCGGTCTATAGCTGGGCTGTGGCTCAGTCGGATGTTGGGTTCCCTTATCCAAAAGTTAAAATAAATACGCGAATGATTCTTATAGTGACGCTTCTTTATTTCGCTATTTAGTTGGCAGCGTTTGCACGTCACACCAATATAACGTATTTCCTTGGCAGCGTTTTCACGTCACACCAAATACCGTAACTACCTACTAAGCGGCGTTTCCACGTCACACCATATAAGTACTACTTGGCAGCGTTTCCACGTCACACCAATATAACGTATTGCTTTGGCAGCGTTTTCACGTCACACCATATACCTTAACAACCTACTAAGCAACTTAGTCTTCACAATCGTTGCTTAGCCGTTCCAATCTGCGTTTTCACGATCGACTGGAGTATACGACTACTCTATCAGAAGTGATCTCACATTACATTTGCTGCTCTATTTATACTGTCCTGCACGCAGGCAGACAGTTGTCCTAACAACATTGTTGCTAATACAGGGTGGCGCCGAATGAGCTATATGGTTTAAATGGTTTATAACTTTTTTATTTATGCGATTATTATTATTATTTTTTTAAATACAGTATATTATTGGGGAATTTTTTGCAATTAGCTTTGAAAAATGATATCCTGTAAGTGATGTCCATTTTCTGCTTCGCACATACGTGCTCTTTTTAGCATATTTTCCATAACTTTTCGCAGAATTTCGGGTGTAATGGCCATGATTTCATTTCGGATGTTGGTTTGGAGTTGGAGAATGGTTCTTGGTTTGTAAACGTACACTCTTTCTTGCAAATATCCCCGAAGAAAACTGTTAAAAAGAATTCAAACCATATAGCTCATTCGGCCACCCAGTATTATAACCAAAAATTTGAGTTTTTTTTGGCCGAAATTACGATTTTTTCAAGGTAAAATGAGGTTTTTTCAGCAAAAGCATTCGGCAACGCTGCTGGCAGGTCACTTCCAGGCGTGGATCCCGTTGGCATAGAGTAAAAAAACAAAAAAACTGTTATAAAGAATTCAAATAATATAGCTCATTCGGCGCCACCCAGTATTTTCTTTACTTCCTTTTACTTGTTCATACCTAAGTACGTCTGTATGTACTTCAAATTGTAATATAAATATGTACATATGTATTTCGATTTCAGGTATGTATATAATTAACAATTCATTTAATATATATAAATAAATTCAACATTTATATCTATATATATATATATATTTAACAATTCAAAATATAATTCAGTTCAATAACATATGACAGCCAATTGTGAAGTCCCTGAGTGTAGGGACTTGCGGTCTTCACACCCCCCTTTACTTCCCTCTGGACGCGTGATTGTCACCATCCCCGCGCCTGTAATAGTGCGCGGTACACCATTGTGCCCACCGCATGCTTGAATGTCTGGCGTTTAGTTTGTTGTCGCTGCAGCCGCCCCTGTATGACCCCGACCAGTTCCTTTGGCACCGGGTTTGTGCCGCTGAAGTTTCGCCAGTTACCGGGTAGCGCTTCTGGCAGTATATTGTCATCCTGCAACCAGCGTTCGATTTCGTGGATCATCATCGGGTCTGCTGGCTCTGTATTGGCCAACTCCTCCAACCATTGCTCCAACCCGCGGTCTTCCTCTACCGACAGGGTGAGCGCATTCTCCTCATCGCTGTCATCCTCGTCTCTCATCCTGCGCAGGTGGTGGCCGCCACGATTCGGCGCTCTGTGACGCCCCGTTGAAAATGCGCATCTTCATTGTGATGCGCCGGACATACTCTATGTAGCCCTCACCTGGGCGTTGGCAGTCGTCTTACGCGATGGTCATTTCGCCTTGGCGCAGCTCGTCGTCGCTGTCATCAGATACTTCGATCGGCGTAGGTGCTCTTACAACTTTGCCTCGATGCCACTCATCAACATTGTCGCTGCTCTCGCCGGATATTTCGATTGGTGTTTGGCTACCAACCCCGTTGCTTGCTTGCGGACTTCTTGGCGTATAGCCGCTGCTATAGTATGATGGAGGACTCCAATACCCCACATCACTCGCGCCACTGTCTCCACCTTCGCGCACGTATATTTCGGTGCTGGCCTGACTTGCGCTGTCTTCGACGCCTTCTCCTTCACCAAGCCAGTTGCCTGATCTCCGCTTCAGTCAGGTGGCGCAAACGATATTTCAAAGTGCCGTCCTTCACGCCCATCGCCTTGAACAGTTCACCAGTTGCCCGTGTACCCATCGCTGCAGTCACTTTTTGAGTAGCGGGTCCTTTTGCGATGTCCTTTTTATTATTCATTGCTAAAACAGTTGCCATTGCGCAGCAAACTGTATATTTCCACATTTTTAACATTACATTGTTACTATTTTGTTTAAGTTATATTAGTTTGTTATTGTTTTCCGTCATCTGTTGTGTTGCAATGTTGCCCACTCTCCCAAAAGGGGGATTTTTGCAGGGATCAATATGTCAATATCGGAATAGTGTTGCCAGCTTGGAAGTGATGTATCCGTATGCTATTAAACTTTTTTATTTCTTTTTATCTCCCTTTTGTTTTCCATAGTATTCTCGCGCTATAGCCTCATTCTTCTTCTTAATCTCCCTCTTCTTCTTCTTTCTTTTGAACTCCTTCTTCTTCTTCCCTCTTTTAAACTCGACTCCGTTTTTTTCTCTTCATATATTTCCTCTTCACTGCGTCTATACACCGCAACCTACTCTCTCCTTACGGTCTCCTTTTCATGGCAATCGCTCCCCTATTTGGCAATCGCCGAGTTATCACATTTCTGTCTATGGCCGAAATTTACCTATTCTTCGCCTTGCGTCGAATTAGGCTCAGGTGCATGCCGGGGGAGGATTTTTGGTGACTCTGCCGCGTCGGCCTCTTCATCGCCGTAAAATGGCTTCAGATCACTCAGATGTGCTATTCTCCTCTTACCGTTGTGTACCTTGTCTAATTCCACGATTACTGGCGAAACGAAGTTCATCACTCGGTACGCCCCAGCATACTTCGGTGCAAGTTTTGCCGCGAAGTTTTCCGTCGCCTTCGATAGGTGATGCTCCTTCACCAGCACTCGGGCACCTACCCCTGGTCGCCATTTCCTCCTGCGCAAGTTGTAATGAGGCGCTTACTCGATCGACGCTGTCTGCTGATTTCGCCTTACCATCTCAAATATCTCTCGCATTTTCGTTGCCTTCGCTTCTGGTGTAGTCGTCGTTTGGCCAGTACCGAAAGTTTGTTCGTCGTAGAAGGCTTTTGGTACTCGCGGCTCGCGTCCTTGCACTAAGAAGGCAGGACTGTAGCCGGTGGCTTCGCAAACACTGGTATTAAGCGCTAGTGTTATTTCGGGTAGTAAGTCGTCCCAATTTCGCTGTTCTTTTCCGGTAAACTGTGCAAGCATTTTCTTTATGTTGCGGTTTGCTCTCTCCGACGGATTTTCTTGTGGCGTGTATGGTGCGGTGTGTTGATGCTTAATCCCGTACTCTCGTAGTAGCCGTTGAACTCTCTGCTGGTGAACTGTGTTCCATTGTCAGTTATAACAATTTTCGGGACTCCAAATCTAGCGAGTACGCGTTCTCGAAACGCTTTATTGAGGCCTTCAGCTGTCGCCTTCCGTAGAGGCACAATTCCCCCCCCCCCCCTTTTGGAAAACTTGTCGATAAAGACTAGTACGGTTGTGTTTCCGTGCTTTGATCGTGGCAATGGTCCCACAAAGTCTGCGCATACTGTAGCCCAAGGTTCTTCTGCGATCTGGGCCAGCATATTTCCCGCAGCTTTCTGTTGGCTGGGCTTGTAAATCTGGTAGGTAGTACACTGTCGGACATACCTCTTTATGTCCCTGAACATTCCGGGCTCAGTATATCCAGTAAAAAAACTGTGGTGAAGTCCTTTATGGGGATAAAATTTCCAGAGGTAAAATTTTAGGTAGCACACAATTTCTTACAAGCATGGTTGCTTTTCAGCACTCATGAATGAAACTTAAGAAACATTTGAAAAAAAGTTCATATAGTACATTTTTAAAAGAAATACCATATAATGTATGTACTCTGGTTAATAATATCAAAAAATGTATTAGAACAACCGTTTAATGATATATTTGATACAAATTAAATTGCTGCCCCGAACGCTCCGCGCATTGCCACTGAATAAAAGAGTTACTTAAAATCACATCCCTGGTCCTTGTTCTTTCTGTATCTCATCGTGGTGAATTCACATTTCTCAGAAATTTGACAACAAAACAAAACAAAGGGAGTATTTTATTAGCTAATTTTTTGCGATTTCTATTGTTTAATGTAAATTCATGTCCTTTTAGGATATGTTGTTGGAGTTATTAGTAATGAAGTAGCAGGCATATTTGGAAAATTATGCCGATAAGCAGGATGGAATTTGGGAAAGTAAGTGCCTGGTTGCAGCATATCTATGTATTGAAAAAGTATTTAATTAAATGAAATTGTGTTTAATGGAAATGTTATAAATCGAGTGGCGTTATTTAAGATGTGCGCCAAAAACTAGGCGGACTTTTTTCGCCTTCTCAACGTGCTAAGTTACAAGTTAAGATGACTGCCACCACGGCCGGTAAGAAGCCCGAAGCAAAGGGCAAACAACCTTCCAGGAAGCTGCCTGCTGTCCCCGAGTCGTAGCTGTAGTTCAGCAAGAAGCAGGTCAGCAAACGTGCTACCTTGATCAAGCGTAAACTAAAGCGCTCTGCTGTGATTGCACTCGGCAAACGTGAAAACTTGGTGCATGCTGAGAAATATCAAGCAAAATATCCGTGATGGACACCGTGAGAATAAGTTGCGGCGCTTGCCAAAGAAACGCGGCTCATTCTACGTGCCTGCAGAAGACAAATTGGCTTTTGTGATCTGTATCCGCAGTATCAACAAAGTTGCACCAAAAGTGCGTAAAGTTTTACTGTTGTTCCGTTTTCGCCACATTAACTACGGTTTGTTCATCAAATTGAACCATTAATACGCTACGCATTGCCGAACCCTATATCACATGGGGTTATCAAAATCTTAAATCAATTCGTGAATTGATCAACAAACGTGGAATTGTCAAGCACAACCATCAACGTGTCCTAATCTCTGACAACTTTGTGATCGAACGCAAATTGCGCAAAGAGCACGATATTCAGTGCGTTGAATATCGGCGCACGAAATATTCACTGTTGGATTCCCCTTCACGAAAGCCTCCAACTTCCTGTGGCCATTCAATCTCAACACCAACCGGTGGCTGACGCAAGAAGGAGAATCACTACGCTGAGGTTGGTGATTTCGGTAACCGTGAAGATAAGATCAACAAACTCCTGCGCAAGATAGTTCAAAGAAATTTTTTGCTGTACAAGGTGGAGTATTTTTATTTCAAAAATTTATAATAAATAAAAATAGAAAATGTTTTTTTTTAACTTTCTGAAGGTATAAACCGCAAATACACCAAATGGAAAGCAGCTTATCGGGCAGGTTCTGCAATTCACTTCCGAGTGAATCTCAACCCCTACCAACTTGAATTCAAAGCGCACTTGCCTCAAATTCACTCGGAAGTGAATTGCAGAACCTGCCGGTATATTCACAATTCTTTGAATAATGTCGAAATTCATTGCCGTTTCTAAAGGCCATTTCAAAAGGCTTCAATCCACAAATTTAATTATTTGTTTTGGGTTTTCAGCTCATTAATGATGCACCCAGGGTTGCAATTACCGTCTATGAAAATATTTCATGATGCGTTCCAAAACTAGCTCCGAGCGACTAAAAGTTGGTTATGCTTAAGTGAAATAGTTTTCTATTAAATATTTATTTCTGATCAATATTAATGTATGAAATGAAGTAAATAAAAATCTACGAATACATTTCTTGAATATTTTGTCATAGAGCCATGATCAAATACAGACATAACTTTGTCGGGCGTTGGTTTTGACGTATATAGAATTAATGCGTGAGAGAGAGATAAAATACAAGCTCAACGCGGCAATTTAGGTATACTTGTATGTATATACCTGTTACTCATCTGGCATATACTCGAACTGCGAAAATAATGACAATTATAATTTATTTAGATGCATATTTTAGCTAAATGTTATATCGTCGCCTGGATAAAAGATTGTTACAAGTTACTTTCGGTAACTCGCGATTGAAGTTTGGAATGCAATTTCTCAGAAATACGACTACAGATTTTCTCGAAAGAGTCTGAGGATGCTATGTACTAGTTCACGAGATCCTTTAGTTATCTTATTTTTTTAATTTAGTGTCAACCATTTATGAGTTTAATAAAATTTTGTCGTATACGACATTTGTCAAAAAATTTGCAATCAGTTTTAATTATATACGCCAAAATGAGATAACAATTTTTTATAAATTAACGATACTTTTACTAATCAGCCTAATCGTGAGTTTCGCCCGAACAAAATTTCGCCTACAATTTTTTCATCCGCCTGTAGTGAATACACGCAAACGAAAAGTGAAAAAGTGACCCGGTTCTAGAAAATGAAACTCATGATAAGGCTGAATATGTCGGAAACTAAAGAAGAACAGATAACTCTATTTGTAATATCTTGCCTTTGTCAATTACTCGGAAACTAAAGAAGATATCCAAAAACCAGTTAACAAAAAATCGAAATATCTTACTTTAAAATATATAACTGCATCTATAACTACAAATTGTCAAAATGACGCTTCCGACAATTTTCCATCCAAGCGACGATATTTGAATGTAGCTCGCATAATTTCAGCCTGTATGTAAATGTTCGGGGAAAAAATTAAAAAGTATATTCATCTGCTGAAAAGATATTTTCGGAGATTCACATTTTCTTTAANTCTGGCATATACTCGAACTACGAAAATAATGACAATTATAATTTATTTAGATGCATATTTTAGTTAAATGTTATATCGTCGCCTGGATAAAAGATTGTTACAAGTTACTTTCGGTAACTCGCGATTGAAGTTTGGAATGCAATTTCTCAGAAATACGACTACAGATTTTCTCGAAAGAGTCTGAGGATGCTATGTACTAGTTCACGAGATCCTTTAGTTATCTTATTTTTTTAATTTAGTGTCAACCATTTATGAGTTTAATAAAATTTTGTCGTATACGACATTTGTCAAAAAATTTGCAATCAGTTTTAATTATATACGCCAAAATGAGATAACAATTTTTTATAAATTAACGATACTTTTACTAATCAGCCTAATCGTGAGTTTCGCCCGAACAAAATTTCGCCTACAATTTTTTCATCCGCCTGTAGTGAATACACGCAAACGAAAAGTGAAAAAGTGACCCGGTTCTAGAAAATGAAACTCATGATAAGGCTGAATATGTCGGAAACTAAAGAAGAACAGATAACTCTATTTGTAATATCTTGCCTTTGTCAATTACTCGGAAACTAAAGAAGATATCCAAAAACCAGTTAACAAAAAATCGAAATATCTTACTTTAAAATATATAACTGCATCTATAACTACAAATTGTCAAAATGACGCTTCCGGCAATTTTCCATCCAAGCGACGATATTTGAATGTTACTCGCATAATTTCAGCCTGTATGTAAATTTTCGGGGAAAAAGTTAAAAAGTATATTCATCTGCTGAAAAGATATTTTCGCAGATTTACATTTTGTTTAAAGTAAATCTATAATCACTATCTCCAATTCCATGTAAATAAATCTCTCCAGTCTTAAATAATTTTCACCACATTNCTGGGCTTGTAAATCTGGCAGGTAGTACACTGTCGGACATACCTCTTTATGTCCCTGAACATTCCGGGCCAGTAGTAACGTGCCGTCGCTCTCGTTATCGTCTTGCGGATGCCCATATGTCCTGCGCTTGGACTATCGTGAACTTCCTTCAGTACTCTCTCACGTAGTGGCGCTGCCACGCATAGCTTCCACGGTATCGTGTCTTCATCATCCATCTGGACTGCGATGTGTCGATACAGTTCGTTGTTTACAATTGTGTAGTCCGGGAACTTTTCTGGTGTCCTCTTCACCTCTGCCATTTTCTCGGTCAGACACCNTCCTGCGCTTGGACTATCGTGAACTTCCTTCAGTACTCTCTCACGTAGTGGCGCTGCCACGCATAGCTTCCACGGTATCGTGTCTTCATCATCCATCTGGACTGCGATGTGTCGATACAGTTCGTTGTTTACAATTGTGTAGTCCGGGAACTTTGCTGGTGTCCTCTTCACCTCTGCCATTTTCTCGGTCAGCCACTTGCAGGCCTTTGCCTCTTTATCCTGCACTAATATGTTGAGCTGTACGTCTTGGGGTTGTCGTGACAGTGCATCGGCAACGACGTTCAACTTAGGTTTGCGGTACTTTACATCGAATGTGTGTTGCTGGAGTTCTAGTGTCCATCTTGCAATGGNGCACTAATATGTTGAGCTGTACGTCTTGGGGTTGTCGTGACAGTGCATCGGCAACGACGTTCAACTTACCCTTGCGGTACTTTACATCGAATGTGTGTTGCTGGAGCTCTAGTGCCCATCTTGCAATGCGTCCTGAGGGACTCTCGATCGCATTCAGCCATTTCAAGGACAGGTGGTCGGTGATAACCGTGAATGCGTAACCCTCCAGGTACGGTCTCATTTTCCGTATAGCCCACACAATGGCCACACACTCCTTTTCAATCGCCGAGTAGTTTTGCTCTGTCTTGTTCAANGACTCTCGATCGCATTCAGCCATTTCAAGGACAGGTGGTCGGTGATAACCGTGAATGCGTAACCCTCCAGGTACGGTCTCATTTTCCGTATAGCCCACACAATGGCCAGACACTCCTTTTCAGTCGCCGAGTAGTTTTGCTCTGCCTTATTCAGCCGTCGACTAGCGTAGGCTATGACTCGCTCTGCGCCATCTAACTCCTGTGTCAGTACTGCACCTAGTCCAAAATCGCTGGCATCGGTTTGTAGCGTGAAGTGCTAGGAAAAATCTGGACAGGCTAATACCGGTGCTTCANGTCCAAAATCGCTGGCATCGGTTTGTAGCGTGAAGTGCTGGGAAAATTCTGGACAGGCTAATACCGGTGCTTCCGTTAGTGCGCACCTTAATTTTTCAAAGGCCGTCTGCTGTTCATTGCCCCATTTCCATCGGCTTCCTTTCTTCAGTAATGACGTCAGAGGGTGTGCAATGTGCGAAAAATCCGGAACAAATCGCCGATACCATGACGCTACGCCCAGAAAGCGCCGTAATTCACGTGTGTTTGTTGGCGGTGTCAATTCTTTAATCGCCGCAATCTTGTCACGGTCGGTGTGAATCCCTTCTTTGCTCACCACATGACCCAGGTATTTCAAACTCTTTTGGAAAAACTCACACTTCTCTGGGTTGATCTTGAGGTTCACCCGCCGCAATCGTCAAAACACTTCTTTCAGGTGTTCCATGTGTTGGTCTAGCGTCGCACTCGTGATGATAATATCGTCCAGATAAGCATGCGGTTCCAATTCTGGTCCGATGACTTTGTACAGCGCCCGTTGAAACGTCGCAGGCGCTGAATGTAGCCCGAACGGCATTACGCGGTACTGGNGTAGCCCGAACGGCATTACGCGCCACTGAAACAGACCGCGTCCTGGCACAGTGAACGCAGTATACTCCTTACTACTCTCTTCCATCGGGATTTGCCAATACCCATTCTTCAAGTCCAGGCTGCTAATGAATTTAGCGCTTCTCAGTCGATCCAAAATGTGTTGGATTCGTGGGAGTGGGAACGCATCCGGTACCGAGCGCGCTTAAAGTTGCCGATAGTCCACGCAAAGTCTCCACTCTCCGTTTTTCTTCTTTACGAGCACGATTGGCGCGCTGTGTGGGCCATGCGAGGGCTCGATGCACTGCTTCTCTATTAATTCGTCGACCTCCCTGTTTATTACCTCCTGCATTTTCGGGTTTTTGGGAAAGTAGCGCTGTTTTATGGGTCGATCATCTCGCATTATAATATTATGGGCGGCGATGTTTGTCGTCCCCGTTATCTTCTCGAATGCGAGCAACTCCTTCTTTAAGAAATTTTCGACTTCCGTCGTATCCTCGAGGGATGTGGGTTGTTCATTTGCGACCTTTTCGCCTTCCTCAGCTCTCTCTACTTCGCGCACTTCTAACATCGTGGTACATGCANTCGTATCCTCGGTGGATGTGGGTTGTTCATTTGCAGCCTTTTCGCCTTCCTCAGCTCTCTCTACTTCGCGCACCTCTAACATCGTGGTACATGCAGCCTTCGTTCGAATATCGTCCTCTGCCTTCATCGTCAATGTCTGCCCTCCGCAGCTCACTGTTGTGTTGGCCTTAGCCAGGTAGTCAGTCCCAAGGACCTTGTCATCGCCAAGCCTGGTAGGACGAGTAACTCGCTCTTATGTTCTTGATCGCTCACCTTTACCACCGCCTCTATCGCTTCTGTGACCGCTATTGGTCTGCCATCTCCCATCACCACTCTTTTGTTCATTCTTCGCGACCGCTCGATTCCCAGGGTGTTCGCTGCTCTAATGCTTATAAAACTTCTTGTTGCTCCTGTATCAACCGCCGCTATTACTGTTCTACCATCCACTGTTGCTCTGGCGATTACTCGCCCTTGCGCTTGCTTAAGAATTGGTGTTACATTGACTGAGGTTGCATTACTGGAGACCCCACTCTTCGTCGCGAATGGGGTCCTTGGCCGGTTCCCTGTTGTCCGCGGCAACAGTCTGATGTTCAAATGTTCCCCCGACCACACGTCCAACAGAATTGCTGGATATTGTTGCGACATTCGTAGGCGAAATGTCCGTCTTCGCCGCATCGTCTGCACGCCGTTCGTGGGTTTACTCTGCTAGATTCTTCGCTTTTACGTTGTTGTCCCGTAGGTGACGCATAATAGCCTCCATCTTGCAGTCTCGCTGGCATCGTATACCTCTCTCTTCTCTGCTCCTCTCGGATAGTGTAGTTGCGCTCTTCATTTCGTCTCGGGGTGCGCGGGGCAATGCTCGTTGCGACTCCTTCTCAGCTACAATATTCTCGTAGTCTTCTGCCAGACTTACCAACTCTCCAAGAGTATTGAACTCGGTTTGTTTAATGTACAGGTATTCGCTTCGGCAGTTCTTATAGATGCGTCGAAGCTTTTGTGCCTCCGTATAGTCAGAATGACGCATTAGATCTGTAACGCTAGTACATAGTCTTTAAATGCCTCTCTGGGCCGTTGAACACTCTACCATATCTCATCATCGAGTCTTTCGAAATACCGGGAATTCAAGAAGAACTTCAGGAAATCTCGCTTACATGTCTCCCAGTCTCTTCAGTGGCCGTGATTGTTTCGTAACCAAACGAAGGCTCTATCCTTAAATAACNGAAGAACTTCAGGAAATCTCGCTTACACGTCTCCCAGTCTCTCCAGTGGCCGTGATTGTTTCGTAACCAGACGAGGGCTCTATCCTTAAATAACTCGGGTAATGCTCGTGGAAGTGCGTCTCTTTCTATCTCGTACCCGTCGGCTAATTCTTCGACGCGTTCGATGAAACCCAGCGGGTCCTTGCTGCCATCGTATTTGATGCCCCATTTGCGTACGCGGTCCATGATAGTTGGAGCTGATCGTTGTGAGTCGACGTATACTGGATACATGGGCACGTTCGGGGTTCCTCTTGCTCTGTCGTCGTTGATGGGTTGTTGTGTAGACGGTAGTAGTAGCACTTCGGGTCTCTTCGGTGTTGGTGCGTTCCCCGCGCTTGTAGATCTCGTATGCTTAAGCGCTAAATCAGTGACCCGATCGCGATGGTTCTCAGTCTCCCCTTCCTCTTGTACAAATGTAGAGAAGCGTTTACGCAGCTCCTCGACGGTCCCCGAATAGTCAAGGCCGAACTCCGTCGTATAGGTCACAAGCTACTCTTTATTGAAGTAGTACACCCACTTTGTTTTCACCATTTTTTTTTTATTATTTTCTTATTTTTTTTTATTGTAATCTTTTTGGTTTATGTTCCTTTGTTTGACGTTACTTTCTCATTGGTAAAGAATGTTTGATTACTTTCACAGTTCTTAATTTCTGGGCTTTACCCTGTGTCTCTATCACTTTAACGGTGTCTTTGCACTCTTGCTTGGTAGTTTTCCAAATCACTTCACTTCAATTCACTTTTGTTATCTGTGGGTTCTCCTCCTAGGCCCTTACTGCTTCCTTTATTTATAAGGGCCCCACGTTGGGCGCCAATTGTAACGAACCCGGTTTATCCGGTCTATAGCTGGGCTGTGGCTCTGTCGGATGTTGGGTTCCCTTATCCAAACGTTAAAATAAATACGCGAATGATTCTTATAGTGACGCTTCTTTATTTCGCTATTTAGTTGACAGCATTTGCACGTCACACCAATATAACTATTTCCTTGGCTGCGTTTCCACGTCACACCATATAAGTACTACTTGGCGGCGTTTCCACGTCACACCATATAAGTACTACTTGGCAGCGTTTTCACGTCACTACCTACTAAGCAACTAAGTCTTCACAATCGTTGTTTAGCCGTTCCAATCTGCGTTTGCACGATCGACTGGAGTAAACGACTACTCTACCAGAAGTGATCTCACATTACATTTGCTGCTCCATTTATACTGTCCTGCACGCAGGCAGACAGTTATCCTAACAACATTGTTGCTAATATTTTCTTTACTTCCTTTTACTTGTTCATACCTAAGTACGTCTGTATTTACTTCAAATTGTAATATGTACATATGTATTTCGATTTCACGTATGTAAATAATTAACTATTCATTTAATATGTATAAATAAATCCAACAATTATATCTATATATATATATATATGTATTTAACAATTCAAAATATAATTCAGTTCAATAGGGACTTGGGGTCTTCACACATTATATAGTTATAATTATATTTTTAATTTCTTAATTACTTTTACATGCGCAATTTTAAAATTTTTCATTCAACGAAACCCTAAATAAAAAGTGATAATCTAGTACTTAAATTTGACAGATTGATTTGCTCCTGAATCGAATTGCAGTCTGAACATTCCCAGCAAAAGATCGGCAATCGCTTTTAGTGCTAACGTGTTCTAGAAGGCATAGCGTTATAATGCCTTCGAATTTTTATACTTCTTTTAGGCATTGCCGGTAATGCAAAGTAGAATGTCCTACAATATTTTATTTGTTTCGCTTCTTTGTTTTATTTCGGGCAATGCAAAGTAGAATGTCCTATAATAACCTTTCATGAGCATGAAATGGTATTATAACTTTGGTCCGATGTTTGTAAGTACCAGAATAAGATGAGATAGACCCATCAAAATGTATACTTCAATGATCAGAACATCGAGCTGAGTCGATTTGGCCATGTCCGTCTGTCCGTCTGTATGTCTGTCTGTCTGTCTGTCTGTCTGTCTGTCTGTCCTTCTGTTTGTATGCAATCTAGTCTCTCAGTTTTCGAGATATCCGAATGAAATTTGGTAGGTGGGTCTATTTTTATAATGTATTAATCATTTGTCGGATCTGGAAGAATCGGACCACTATAAGTATAGCTGCCATACAACTGATGGTTCAGATATGAGATTTTTCGTTATAACTTCTACATTTATGCAGCTAGGGACATGATATTTTGCAATACTTCCACCCATTATCAATAGAAAACTTAGGAACATGAAATTTTGCAGTACTTCCACCCATTATCAACAAAATACTTACAGTGAAAATAACAAAGATCGCGTCACTTTTACATATAGCTCCCATACAACTGATTGTTCAGATATGCGATTTTTTGTTATAACTCCTCCATTTGTGCAGCTGGGAACATCAAACTTCGCAATATTCCCACCCATTATAATAAAAATAGTTACAGTGAAAATAGCGAAGATCGGGTCGCTATAACCTATAGCCTTCATACGAATGATTGTTCAGATATGATATTCTTTGTTATAACTTCTCCATATATGCATCTAGAAACATGAAATCCCGCACTATTTTCACTCATTATCAACAGAAAGTTTACAGTAAAATTAACAAAGATCGGGTCACTATAACATTTATTGCCTCCATAAAACTGATTTGTTCAGATATAGGGCTTTACTGTAAAACTCCTTTGTTTGGACAGCTAAGGTCGATAAATTTCGTAAGCTATTTTATAAATAATAATACAAAGTCTACTGAGAAAATCGGTTTACATACCGATCTCACAGCAGTGAAAATCACTTAGATTGGTGCCATATAAAGTATATCTTCCATACCTCTGATTGTTTAAATATGATTTTTTATATATATATGTATCTCCTCTATCTATGTATGCTGTGAATATATAAATTTTTTCAAATGCAGTAATCTGTTAAAGTTAAATTTTCAGATGTTCATGAAAGGTATTAAGCCTTCGGCATAGCCTGACATTTTTGGTGAGGTACTTAAGCGGGTTTTACTGTATGTACTTATCTAGGCATTCTACATTAGTTTCTCTGTAAGGCATTCTTTGTTCGCTTTTCTGGATTCTCTTTATCCATGCGTTCTCCCTTCGTTCGAAGGTAATGCTGCGGGTAAGGGCTTACGGCCAATGACATGCCCATGTTAAAATAATGCCTTCTTGAAGCGAAAGGGTGAGCGATTCCCATCGCCTAGCTCGTTTCCACTTTCGTTTCTGTAGTAATCGTGTTTTTTGCTGGGTTGCTATTCCCACTGCTATTGACGATGCCAACTTATTAGCAGAGTTATTACACTGATATGCTATTACAAATAGACGATGCTGTTAGTAATAACACGATGCGGCGATGCGGCGACGCCGAGTAACTATGCTACTTTCGCACCGTTGTGTACGTCAGAAGTGTTAGTTAATAACGTACTCTTCCGACACTAACATAACCACGCAGGCCACTGGTTGACAGTTATAATTTCGAGAAAGTAGAGAGCTTCGTTTACTTGGGAACCAGCATTAACACCGATAGTAATCTCAGCCTTGCAATCCAACAGAGAATCAGTCTTGCCAAAGGTGCTACTTTGGGGTGAGTAGGCAATTCAGGTGTTCTTACGCGATATATATTTGCATCTGTAAATGTGACTTTTTCAATACATATGTAATTGCGTATGTCTGTCAAATTCACTGTCTTTATTTAACTATTTAAAAATACGTTCTTTGAAAACGAAATAAACTAAACTCAGATGATTCTATTTGTGTGTCTGAGGAAAATAGAAACAATTCTATTTCGTATGTACGTGCATCTGCTTTGTACAGAAACGAATCTAATTTGCCTTTACACGATATGTTGGTATTTCAGTATGTAAAAAGTGGCATGTACACATGCAAATACATATAAATAACGTACGTTGAGTCGGCTATTGGTGTATCCGAAAAAAAGAGTTTGCGGAAGATTTACGGGCCTTTCCGCGTTGGCGACGGCGAGTACCGCAGTCGATGGAATGATGAGCTGTATGAGCTTTACAACGACATATACATAGTGCAGCGAATTAAAATACAGCGACTCCGCTGGCTTGGCCATGTCGTCCCAATGGACTCCAACGATCAAGCTAGGGTTGCCAGACGTTCTGCTTTTGGGAGTAAACGTACTCCTTTTGATTGTAATGTACTCCCTTGTACCCCAAAAAAAAATATCTGGAAATGTACTCCTTTCTTAGTTTTGTACTTCTTTTGTACTCCTTTTTCCAGCTATTAATATTTTATCATATACAGGGCGTAAAATAATAACTGTTGCACAGGTTTTATTGAAAAATAAAAGGGAACTTTATAGATTTTGCGAAAAAAGTAGTTTATTGTTAATTATCCACAGATTTTACTTAAATTTTATTAATAAGTTTTTAAATTTTAACCTTCATTTGCGTTTACCAGCGGTAAACACTTTGAGAGAAAAGCTCAAGCGGCACGCAAGTCTTCGTCGGTTACTTTATTACATATCGTCACTAGACACGAATAAAGGTGCGAGCTCAAAAAATGACGGCGAAAAAAGACGCATAAAAAAACTTCAGCGTCAAAGACTCTTAACATACTTCGCCGAAGTTTTTCATAAGCATCTTTTTTCGAAAATTTTTTTACGCGCCTTTTTTCGCCGTCAAAACACTAGCGCGCCTTTATTCGTGTGTAGTGACGATATCTTCTGTAACCATAGGCTAATTTCCTCCATTTGGCTCCTTTATACTCCGTCTTTTGTCCAACATAAGGCCTCATACTCAGCAATCGAAAAGACTCAGAACTGGTGACTAGAAGGCCATTCATTCGACCAACCCTATACCTATACAGTTTTCTTCTTGTTTTTATACAAAATCTAAGAAAAAATACACATGAAAAAAGCATGTACTTATCTCCCAAAGCTGGCAAATGGAAATAAGAATTAAAGTTTTAAAATTAATTAATAAAATTAAAGTAAACTTTTATAAAGTTAGCAAAAAATACTTTTTTCGCAAAATCTTTAAAGGACTCTTTTATTTTTCGAAAAACCTTTGCGACAGTTATTATTTTACGCCCTGTACTTTGCCATTCATATTGTGGCAAACACTACTTAGTAAGTAAAGTTAAGTGTGATAGTGAAAAGGTGTAAGCATGGTCGTAGGCAGGTAGGTGCAGGGCGCTCGGGTATAAAAATCAGAAAAATTATAAAATAAAAAAATTGCCATACATTCAGGAATAGCCTGGAATTCTTTTGTAGAATTTAGTTATTTATTTTTAACATTTATTGTTGCTTTGAAAAATATTTCTATGATATCAGCGTTTGTTTGTACCTAAATGATGGTAATTTGTAACAATAAATTGCACAAACAAATTAAAACAAAAATTGTACTCCTTTTTTAAGTTCTGTACTGCTTTTTTTCTATCGAAAATAGAAATGTACTCCTTTCTCTGTTTCAGAATCTGGCAACCCTAGCTCCAGCTCTGAAAGTATTCAACTCGGAACCCGCTGGTGGAAGCAGAGGAAGAGGGAGGTCCCACTGCGATGGAAAGACCAAGTGGAGAAGGACTTGGCTTCACTTGGCATTTCCAATTGACGTAAGTTTGCACAAAAGAGAAACGACAGGGTGCTTTGTTGATCTCGGCCAAATCGCTTAGGCGGTTACAGCGCTAAATAAGAGAAGAGGAAGATCTTTTACGAACAATACTCCTGACAACAGATACAATTTGGGTCAAGTTATTTAAATTTTTTTTTTGCAGCTAGGAAAGAATAGGATTCCAATTTTTTTTCTGCCAGTTTTCAGGTTGTATGTTTATCGCTCCACCTAACAACATTAGTGAGGTAGATGGGCTAAAGATCTATATATTTTCGTATGATGGTGGACATCCAAATTGTCATTCGCTCCGTCATGCGATCAATATTGGTGACAAACAAAATTAAAAAGTGTATGAAACAAATAAGAAAGTCAAAGTTCGGGCGGAGCCGAACATTAAATACCCGAAGCTACCGCTACATGGTAAGCCGAGGTGTATCAAGATTGAATAAATTAGCGTCCTTAAATTTCGAAATATTGAAGCAAGCACAATAAACATACCGAGTTTGGTTCTAATTGGTAGAATGGTTACCGAGAGACATATATGTGATCGTAAGTGGGCAGTGCCACGCCCATTTTCCAAAATTGTATCATAAACGCATGCCTTGGTAAAGAATTGTTGCAAAAATTAGCTTTAATATTTACTGATTTATCGAAGATTTCGTATTTCTCCAAAATACCGTTATATAGGATGTGGGCGTGGCTGTTGTCCGATTTTAAAAATTTTCGGCCATTTGGTATGCTCCCAGCAAAAACAACACGATTACTACAGAAAGGAAAGTAGCACCGAGCCAGGCAATGGGAATCGCTTACCCTTTCGCTTTAAGAAGGCAATATTTTAACATAGGCATGTAAGCATGGCCGTAAGCCCTTACCCGCAGCATTACCTTCGAATGTAGGGAGAACGCATGGATAAATAGAAACCAGAGAAGCGAACAAAGAATGAGAACAGAGAAACTAATGTAGAATGCCTAGATAAGTACATACTTATTTATATTAAATTGAAAAGAGAAAATACAGATCGTCTTAAAAGCTTAAAACTAATTAAACTTTTTATAAATCAGTTTTTATACATACATATGTATGTATTTAAGTATTTAGCTTTTACTAAAAAATTGGTATGCACATACATGCATACTTGATTAAGCTTAAAATCGTACGTCCTCACTCTGGTACTTCACTTTATTCACTGACTTCAACTTCGCTGCAAATTGAACGAAGCAAAACATGATTTTTATGCGAGAAAAATTTCCACAGAAAGTAACGGTAAAAAAAAAATTTTGGGTATTCATTTTATTTTTCAGATGACTACGATGCAGCATTCTACTTTGCATTCCCCGAAATGAAGGAAAGAAGCGAATTAAAACAAGTAAGAAAGTCAAAGTTCAGGTGGAGCCGAACATTAAATACCCGGCGCAAGTATTAAATATATGTTTTTTCACCTTTCCGAAAGCTACCGTTAGATGGTAAGCCGGGGTGTATCAATTTTGAGTAAATTAGCGTCCTTAAATTTCGAAATATTGCAGTTTCAAGCATTTATGAAATTTACCGTTATATGAAAAGCGGCCCTAATTTTAGTCCGATTTCAATAATTTTCAACGTTTTGCTTTTATGTGGCAAGCACAA
>NW_016157441.1:118868-139043 GCF_001687245.7 Rhagoletis zephyria
CAGTAGTTACTAAAATATCGCAGTTTTCGTATTTCTGGAAATTACCATTATATGGGAAGTGGGCGTGGTTACAGTCCGATTTGGCCCATTTTCAACACCAACCTACCTTGGATTAACGGAAACATACATACCAAATTTCGTTGAGATATCTCAACTTTTGCTCGAGTTATCGTGTACACGGACGGACGGACAGACAGACATGGCTTAATCGATTTCTCTATTCATTCTGAGCATTTATGTATACATTTGTCTATATCTATCTCGATTCGTTTTGGCTGTTACAAACAACCGTTATGTGAACAAAATTAATATACCCTTGTGCACAAGTGCGCTCGGGTATAACAAGTGCGCTCGGGTGTAAAAAAAATATTGTAAATATTGTAGGCATTATAACGATATGCCTTCTAGAACGCGTTACCACTAAATGCGATTACCGATTTTTTGCTGGGCTGTAGCAAGGCTAACAACTATGCCAAGTTTGGAAGAAATTGGTGCAGCGGTTATCAAGTTATACACATGTTACCATAAGTGGGCGTGGCTACGCCTATTTTCCAAAAATTTATAATATTTTTATTTTTTAATCTAAAAATTATTATAAACTAGCCTGAACCCGCGGCAGTGCTCGCGTGGTGGCGGAATATGGTAGCCCAGTTTAATAGCTTGTTTGTTATGGAATGAAATGCAATAATAACTTTGGTAGATATGACTGCATACGAAATCTCAAGTTCATATGACTTATGCTTCCGAAGTTACGGCTGATAAAAAATTCCACGCCTATGGGATGTGCCACGCCCCCTTTTTTAAACTCATTTATACATACCTAACTATAAGCACCTACCATACACATGCCTTCGTACCAAATTTCAAGTTCTTTTGGCTTATGGGAGGTGCCACTATATATGTAGTTGCAAATGAAACCGTACGTATAGCCTTCCCGGGGTAAAAACAAATAAGTGAGCAAAGTTTAGTGCGATTCCGTGTCGCGGTTCAAAATTTATAAGAAAATAAACAAACAGACATTCACATTTATATATATAGATGTCAATTTTGAGTGAATAATATTCAGTAGTTACTAAAATATCGCAGTTTTTGTATTTCTGAAAATTACCATTATATGGGAGGTAGGCGTGGTTAATGTTCGATTTGCCCATTTCCAATACCATCCGTCCTACACCCGAAAGTAGTGCACGTACAAAGTTTCGTTAAGATATATAAATTTTTACTCGAGTTATCGTGTGCACAGACGGACGGACGGACAGACAGTCACCGCTTAATCGATTTCTCTTTTCATTCTGATCATTTATGTATACATTTGTATATATCTATCTCGATTCGTTTTGCCTGTTACAAACAACGGTTATGTGAACAAATTTATAATACCCTTGTGTACAAGTGCGCTCGGGTATAAAAAGATGCCGAATTTCGACAACTGGGCGACACTAGTTTTTATAAAAGGTTCAATCACAAAACCAGTATACATATCTTTTTCAGAAAAGATTTGCATCAAGGATGTAGCAATTTTATTACAACACGTAAAAAAACTTGTAAAACGGAAAAATGCCGTCATGGACACCCACATAGGGACATTTTATGTATTGAAAATTGAAATGCATGCATGCACAGGTTAGTAGTATTTGTACTTTGTATTGCGCAATATACTGATATACATATGTACATATATATGCATCCATATATGTACTATGTAAGACTTGAACATTTAACTACTCTAAATTATGCATGGATATGTTCAAATATTTTTATTATACATACAAACAAATGAAAATACGTGTTTCAGCCGGTTTTAAAACATTCAAAAGTTGGTGGGCGACACATCTCAGACACAATTACGTCGCATATGCACATTACATTTAATTTTACTGGCGTTTATGACTAATGGATTTCCATGTCTGGAATTGAGAATAAGCTGAAGTACGTAAGTTTTTTGTTTTTACTTGGAAAGATATTTCTAAATTTAAACTAGAAGTTACGGTCAATTTCTCTTTAGAAAATTTCGAAATCTTGAATTTTGAATCACTTTTAAAGCTAACTTTAGGCTTCAGATCAACCCCATAATAACACTGTGCTACAAAAAAACTGAGTAGGTACGCCCGATATATAAAACAGTACACTAAGCCTCGTATTGAGAATTTTTTGAAATCGGACATTAATTTCTAAAAACTCAAAATTATCGAGATTTTAGAAAGCGTGGGTTTAGTCCATTTTTTTTTTTAATTTTCAAAACGTTGCTTAAGGGGCCCAGACAATGTGTGCATACCACATTTGGTATAGATTTGTGAAGTGGTTTTTGAGATATACTGGATGCATGCATATGTATGTATGTGCATTAGATTGCATAACCAAAAAAGGAATTACTAAATTTTATTATATTTAGTGCCGTTTTAACCATCTCTGGTTAACACTAATCCCCAGTCAAACATCGTTACCGACGTTACTGAATCCATTCATATAACGTTGCGTAGGGCCGGTTACTCAATGTCTGGTTAACACTAATCTGCGGTTAAACATCCTTATCGACGTCTTCGACTCCATTCATACAGCAGGGAGTCGGTAACGTCGATAACGATGTTTAACCTGTAGTTAGTGTTAACCAGACATTGAGTAACCGGCCCTTAGACTTCCATATTTTTTTTTGTTGAAGGTGTTTTGCATTTTTTCCATATAAAGTATTTTCGAGAAAAATTTTTTGTCAAAAAAAAAAAAATTGCCAAAAATCAACGGTAATACCTAGCTACTTAAAACTTGCACTTTATAATGATAAAATTAATTGGGCTACAAATCTGAATACTTAAAAAAATTCTAAAAAATCTGATTCAAAAGTTGAAGCTTTTCATGAAAATTTGCTGAATTTTCGCGAGTTTGCACAAAGTTTAGGAATTACATTTTTATGTTTTTTGTTGTAGAATGATACGAAATTAGCGGAAAAATATAAGAATGAAAATTGTTGCATACATTGTGAAAAATTTTCTGTGCCAATACTTTGTTCCGGCAGTGTATGTACATTTAACGTTAAAATTACTTCTCACGTGAAAGTAAGTTATGCAATGAAATAAAAATCAAATACTTAAAATTTCTTTTGTTTTAACTTCAGGAAATAACTAGATATACGATTGAAGAATAAAATAATTTTAGTATCCCAAAAAACGTATTTTAATGAGTCCGATACTGAGTAGTATCGACACTTTTTCCCTGATACTTTTAGAGTATCGATACCATAAGCTCGATGCCAGAATGAGTACTCAGTATCGATACCAAAGTCTGAAATTTCGAACCTTAGTTATGTACAACGGGAGCAATCTACTCAACTCCCCAAGCGTCGTTAGAGACACTTCTGGACTCTCTACCTATACATATGTATATACATGTACATACATATATATATATATGAGTGAAAATGCGGCAGCTAAAAGCTGTAGTATACATAGAAGCTGCGGTAAGAATGATCGATCTAGCT
The DNA here is from genome assembly GCF_001687245.7 of Rhagoletis zephyria. Lineage (NCBI taxonomy): Eukaryota > Metazoa > Arthropoda > Insecta > Diptera > Tephritidae > Rhagoletis > Rhagoletis zephyria. The sequence continues at coordinate 122,341 of NW_016157441.1, forward strand.
TCATCTAAACTTTTCTTTGTTGTTGAAAGTCAAGCTGCCATCAAAGCCTTATGGTCGGTAAGGAATGTTGAGGAATGCTGCAGATCAAAGCTCTTCGGCAACACATAATCAATCTTTATTGGGTCCCGAGCGAGTGTGTTAGAAAAGTATCTGAGATAGGATTATAGAAACGGTTCTGACCATAAAACCTTCCCTGCGATTTTTGTCTTCACAAGTTGAGGATGAGATCAGAGCATCCAGGAAAACTAGGTGGACTAATTGAGAAACGAGAACACGGAATTTACTAAGGCTCTTAAAGCGAAATGTTAGGCCTCTCATAGAAATACTAACTGGACACTTGACCACTGGTCAGCCAGGTTTGGAACCCCACATAACGAGAAGAAAGAGAAATATGTACACTTAGGTCTTTTTTATGCGGTACATGCGTTCCTCAGAAAGCCGCCTAAAAAATCCGCATAAAAAAGTTCTTTACTTTCATACAAAAGCAGGGATGCGTTCTAGCATTTTCAAAAACCGCATAAATTCACATACTTCATGTAAAAAATTCTAAAAGAACCGCATAAAAAGATCCAGAAAGGCAATATTAAGCAAAAAAAAAAAAACACAATTTATTTCTTCACTTCAACACTTATTCTTCCATGCAAAAGTGAATGGTGGCAGAAATAATAAACCCGTCGTACTTTGAAGAGTTTTGGCTATATTTCTTTAGTTTATTTTATTTTTAATATTTTTTTATAAATGCCCAGGTACAACAACCATCATATAAATCCGTCTTTGAAACTTTGGGCAAAAATTATAAAAGTTCGACAAATCTTCAAACTTTTTACTCAGAATTTTTAGAAAAATTTTTAGTATGCCATTTTGTAGCCCATTCAATTTTAGTATCATAAAGTGCAAGTTTCATTTCGCTAAAAAATACCGTTGATTTTTAACACGTTCGCTACCAAGCGTATTTAAGCATTGCGTCATCACAGACCAGGTATAATTTTATTTGTTTTTGTCTAGTGTAGTGGGTTTTGGTTGTCATTGGGTATTTCAGAAACTGAAATTCATAATAAAAGTAATTGTTTTAAGCCTGACACATATTTGTGACGCTGGTCTATACAGAAATTTGGTGAAAATTTGTCGAATTTTTATAATTTCTATACAAAGTTTGAAAAGTGGATTTATTTGGTTTTTGTTGTATAACTAGCCAGGCTAAAAAAATATTAAACATAAAATAAACCAAAGAAATATAGCCAAAACTCTTCAAAGTAAGGCGAGTCTATTATATCTGCCGCCACTGTATATCTGCTACAGTCGTATCTTCCGAGGGATCATTCAACGAGCTTAAATTGATCAAATCTGAATTGAGATCAACAATGTCAAAGTAAACCAAAAAATAGTGCAATTATTTTATTCGAAACTGAAAGTATATGCTTCCGACGTACATTTCTTTAGGCGTTTTACAGTTTTGTCCTTATGGGGTCAGGGTTGAGAAAAATGTTAAACAAACCAAGTAAGAAAGTCTAAGTTCGGGTGGAGCCGAGAACATTAAATACCCGGCGCAAGTGTTTAATATATGATTTTCACGAAATTTTCCGAAAGCTCCGCTACATGGTAAGCCGGGGCTATCGATTTTGAGTAAATTAGCGTCCTTGAGTTTGGTACAAATTGGTAGAACGGTTACCGAGATACATATATGTGATCATAAGTGGGCGGTGCCACGCCCATTTTCCAAAATTTTACCATAAACGTATTTCTTGGTAAAGAATTGTTGCAAGCACCAATTTTGAATAAATTAGCTTTAATATTCACTGATTTATCGAAGTTTTCGTATTTCTTTAAATTACCGTTATATGGGATGTGGGCGGGGTTATTTTCCGATTTTAAAAAATTTCGGCCATTTGGTGTGCTTTAGCAAGGCTAACAACTGTGCCAAGGTTGGAAGAAATTGGTGCAGCGGTTACCAAGATATACACATGTAACCATAAGTGGGCGTGGCTACGCCCATTTTCCAAAAATTTATAATATTCTTATTTTTCGTCTAAAAATTATTGTAAATATCAATTTTGAGTGAATAATCTTCAGTAGTTACTAAAATATCGTAGTTCTCGTATTTCTGAAAATTACCGTTAGGAGGTAGGCGTGGTTATTGTCCGATTTTGCCCATTTTCAATACCATCGCCGCTTAATCGATTTCTCTCTTCATTCTGATCATTTATGTATTATATCTATCTCGATTCGTTTTGCCTGTTACAAACAACCGTTATGTGAACAAAGTTATAATACCCTTGTGCACAGATGCGCTCGGGTATAATAATTTAATTACAGGGAATCCTTAATAAATATAAATAATAATTAATAAATATAAATATAAATATATAATAATAAAAGGTTAAAGAATAACACTTAGAAAAAAAAACAAATACAAGAATGGAAGTAAAGATGAGTACGTACCTAGATAAAGAAAAGAATAAAGGCAAAGGTAAAAATAAAAACAAGAGCAAGGATTCGTAAAGATAAAAGTAAAAATGAAGGCCAAGGTAAATTTAAACAATTTACTTATATGTATAATGGCAAAGGTGAAGGTGAATATATATATGAAGAAAATGATAAACATAAAAGTAAAAACAAAGATAAGTATAAAGAAAAAGATGAGGATGAGGATAGAGGAAGAAAGATTAAAATACAGGTAATAATAGAGAAAAAGATATAGATAGAGACACAGACTCAATCTGTGAACAATTTTACGATATTGGAGATTTTCGTTATTTTCGGGACTTATCGATATAATAATCGATATTTTTATCGGTATTGTTATCGATAGTTTTATCGATGTTGTCATCGAAATTTTTATCGATATTGTTATTGATTTTACTTTCGATATATTCGGAAATTATGGTTATAATAATCGATATTTTTACCGATTTTGTTATCGATATTGTTATTGATTATCTATCGATTTTGTTATCGATTATTTATAAATTTTGTTATCGATATTTTTATCGATTTTCTAATCGATTATTTAATGATTTTGTTATCGATATTTTTATCATTTTCTAAACGATTTTGCGACTAATATTGTTATCGATTTTGCTATCGAATTATTTATCGAATTTGTCATCGATTTTGTTATTCTTTTTTTATCGATTATTTATCGATGATTTACCGATTTTGTTATCGATTTTGTTATCTATTATTTATCGATTATTTATCGGTTTTGTTATAGATTATTTATAGATTTTTTTATCGATTTTATTATTGATATTTTTATTGATTTAGTTATAAATATTTTTATCGAGTTCGTAATCGATATAATTATCGATTTTCTAATTGATTTGATGTTAGATTATTTAGCGAATTTGTTACCGATATTTTTATCAATTTCGTTATCGATGTTTTTATCGACATTTTTATCGATTTTCTAATCGATTTTGCTACCATTATTATTATCGACTTTCCTATCGAATTTGTAATTGACTCTGTTATCGATATATTTATAGGTTTTGTTATTGTTTTTGTTATCGATAGAGTATAAAAATAAAAATGAGGATAAAGGAAATCAGAATAACATAAATGTAATTAGAACGAATAGGGGTAGCTGCAGGGATGTAGATAGAAAAAAGACCAAAAATATAACCTTAAGCAAAAGCAGATGTATGTATGCATGCACATACATATGTATGTATGTACGTATATTGGTTATGAGGCAAAATGGATATGTAACGTAAGTTTCACTTCTCCAGTGTGGCCCAGGCGCACTTACTTTTTTTATTGTATTTAGCTTCTACTCATGAAAATATTGAGGTTGGCTTAAGATTAAACTTTTGGTGTAGGTGCAGCAAACTGTTTTTTTTTTTGTTTGAGTTAAAGCTTTCCGTATTTATTGTTCACCACTCATTAATTGCCAAACCCAAGAACGGTGGGAAAAAGTGGCAGCGGGATTACAAAACGCGTTTTTAGATATTCGACAATGACTGATGAGCGTAAGTAAAGCTCTAACAGTACAGACAAAGCAAACTTTTGTATTTTTATTAAGTTATGTATGTATGTATATGCACATATGTATGTATGTATGTAGCAAAGTTGTGCTGCTGCCTACACTTGTTTTCTATCTACATATGTATGAGGCGCGACGATCGTGATCGCGCTTTAGACTTAGTATGGACAATAGGGTGCACACGTAGGGGAAAGAGGGGAGTAGGTTTGGGGCCCACTTTGCTTTCTGAATGCGACGCTTTGTGCTGAGGTCGAAAGCTGTTCCAGCTATAAAGTGAACGATCAGTTCGCTTTGAGCATTGCTACGCGTTGGACGCGATCTTCGGAAAATTGTGATTCCTAAACGAAAAACGAAACGACTGATACACCACTACATACAACAAGATATTAACAAGTAAACGACTAAATAAAAAATAGCCACATAAAAAGAGAGAAAAAAGTGCAAAAAAATACCGAAAACACTGAATATTTTGATCGAGACAGTTTCAGATTCTGTGCTTGCGTGTTTTAGTTGAGATTTTGCGTGGAATAAAAACTGTGTGCTAGTGATTTCGAGTTAGCTATTTAACATATTTTTCGCATTTTGTATTAAAACAATTGACGTGTGTGCTGCTTAATTTTGTGCGAAACGTAAATACACATCATCTGTGATTTATAGAAGTAATAACATTTTTTACATTTACTAATTTGTGCCCAGTTAAGTATTTGGACCTGCGGGTTTTAAAAATTTATTAAAATGGTCTCGAAAGGTAGCAAAAAGAAACAGCAGCAAGTAAGTGGAAGTAAAAATGCTGCAAGCAGCAGCAAAATCACATCTAGATCCTCGACAACTATGCAACGTACTGCAGGCGTTGGCACAGACTCAGCATCAAACAGCAAGTCTGTGTTAGAAGTCACTCCGTCATCGTCGAACTCGACTCAATCGCCTACGTGGACCAAAACTTCACAGCAGGTACAAAAATCCGAATCGACAGCGAGCAGCGAATCAATGCATGCAACCACACACGCAGGCACGCAGTCGCAAACGCAATTATTCAAGAGCAGCAGTAGCAGCACGAGTCACATTGAGTCGAGGTCAGAGCAAATTGGGCAAAAGGAACAAGAAATATTTCAGATTGGCAGCGCCGATATAACACCACTGGTTTCCACAATGACCGACACATTAAAATCGACGAAAGCATCATCATCATCATCCTCATTTCAGCAGAAATCAGAATTTTATGAAGAGATCTCGGGCGATTACTCGAATTCAAAAATTATATCCTCCATCGATCTGCTTGAAAGTGATAGAAAAGAGCCTGTTTTCTCGGTGCCGATCGATGTCGTTGAGATTATAGGGGGCAGTAGTTCCAGCGTGGGCAGTTTAAACAAAGCGTACTCCTCCTCTTCCCAGTCACAAACCGGCGTGATGTCCAGCATCAGCAGTTCCAACGTAGCACAAATGCATTCCGCCAACAGTAGCAGTAAGGTCATTGACGGTGGAATTATGATCAGCGACATGTCTACGGAAAACTCGAAGTCGTCCTTGTCTATGTCGAGAACAGAAAAGTCGGGCAAAGTCACATCCAGTAATGTTGAAATGACATCATCGTCAAACAAGTTTTCAGCGAATGATGTGAGCAGCAGTAGCACCGCAATCAACAGCCACACGTCGTACTCGACGATTGATGGTCGTGCCATTAATGGTGACACAACACCAGCAATAGCGCCGCCAATTACATCGCCTACAACAGGCAAGAAGACTTCAATGGCATACACAAAAGATACACAGAGGGCAGTCGATGACGTCTCCAATTCCACCAGCGCTGCCGCAAGTCAGAGCTACTCAAGCGAAGCTAATACGTCACTGAGTAACACAGCGAAAACTATGAAGAGTGACGTCGTAAGTAGCCAGCAATTGGCTTCCAAAAAGTCAACAAAAACGTCCTCCGTTACAGAGCAAAATATATCTGAGGAAACAATCGAACTAAGCTCGCTGAAGAAAAGTAAATCAACTTCAAAGAAAGAGGTGTACGATGTAAAAACCAAGAGATGGACAGAGCTCAACGAAAAGACCGGCACTAGCGTTTCCAACAAAAAGCATCCAACCATTGAACGTTACGTTAGCCGCGAATCCGATGGCACATACAAAATTACTTACAAGAAGAAAATATTCGATCAGCGTGCAAACAAGTGGAAAATCATTGAAGAGAAGACGGTGGACAGTGCTCATGACACTCATTACCCCGAAATAGTTGATGATGTCATCAATACGACGACTACAACGTACACAACAAAAGTGTATGACACCAAGACCGGAGAGTGGAAAATCGTTGAAGAGAAATCTTTTGTGGACGCAAAAGCTTTTGTGCCAAACGACATTGTTCGTGAAATCGAAAAAGACAATACAGATGTGGCGAATATAACAACGACAACCGAAGTAACTAAGGTAATTACCGTACACAGTTTGCCTTTACCCAGACATATTAGGGTAGTCATAGATTGTTTGATTTCTAATATAAGCTAATCGCTAACCAAAATATTGTGATTAACTACAAAAGGAATATTCATGATAAAAACGTAACAAGGCAAAACCATTGAGAATCGGGCTGGCATTTTCCAGCAATATAATTTAAAAATTCAACACTCAAACTCTCGTTTTCAATCTCAAACAACAATAATTGTGAACAATTTAATTTTCTTTATTTTTAATTTTATATGATTTTAAAATGCTTGCAAACGTCGGAAAAAAATCAGGGCCCACGAATTGAGAGAATGAATTTACCTTTCAATGTTTTTATTATGGAATATTATGGCCTTGTCAGAACGGGTACTTTGCGTACGTTCCGTTCAAGGATGAAACTGACAATTGCGTAGACTATGTGTGTTTTCATAGGGAGCGTCAGATTGGCAGCTCTTGCGTCGACGGACTCAACGAACGTTGGACAACACTTAACTTTTGACGCACGTATGTATGTCCGTCACTGCTGACAGTTGTATAAACTTGCGTTTCCACAAGACAATACAAATGGGAATATGCATTAATTGTCACATTGTTTGAGTAAAGTAGAGAGTTTATTGCCTAACTCTATTTTAAAAGCCAGAGGCAGTGACGAAGCCACCATGAGAAGTATGAATATATTAGTAAAAAAAGTGTGAATGTTTTGCTATTGTATCCGCCAAATTTACTTATGTAAACACAAAGTACGCGTACAGCTGACTTTGGTTTGCAGACGCAACACCTTCATTGTGGCGTATCTCTACGTTACGTTCGCCACTTCCTTCGCATACTCTTCCGTTATTGAAGTAAAAGTACCCATTCTGACGCGACTTTTAATCAGTCGCGGGAAACCACACAGCTTTTTTTTAATGTCGTCGGTAGGTGGGTCTGGTTAAATACACCGACCACCTTTTTTTTGTGTGCAGGTTGGTCTCTGCAAAAGGTGTTCAGCCCACCTTCTTTCGGAACACAGAAAGGAGAATTCTACTTAGTGAGGGTTATAATCCCTAAGTGCGGCCGATGGCCGCCTACGCAGAAAGGTGTTCTCTGCAAAAGAATTTTCACTTAGTAGTAGAAAATTATCACTCAAAATATCAGTTAGTAAAAAAAAATGCTCCCAAATTCTCCCTTAAGTCGAGAAACTTGCAAATTTCTGCACGAACGCAAATTTGCAGGAACTTGCAAGTTGCCAGCTAGTGTCCACGGTTGCATTTCAAACATAAGAAATTTGTACAGAATTTTTAAAATTCTTTCAGAGGGCAAAAAACAGGATCTACATGTATATTTCTTGCTAGTCCGACTTTCTTCAACATACGTTTGAATTTCTTTGCCGTACTAACTCTCGCGTTTCCTATATCGACTCTGGTTGAGATTGCATTGCGAGTACGTTTCAAATCATTGGAATTAACTAAATTAATTAAGTAAACAAGTCTTTACTTAAATTTTTCATTTTAAAATCGCTCAAGTTTGTAAATTTTTAAATTTGACGAACCTGTTTATTCATGTGCCACAATCGTATGTTTTTCCTTATTGCAAATTCTTGCTGGAAATTTTTTTTCCAGCTTGAATTTGGAACTTCTCTCCAAGAAATTTATGTGAAATTTAGTTGAAACAGTTTAGCCGTTCTTAGCCGGTTTTTTTTGCCAATTTAGCCGGTTGGTCCAAAAGTTCTGGCAACACTGATCACAAATTGGAGGAGAAGCTCCCGCCCAGAACGAATCTAAATCGAGCGGGTGTCAGCTGTCGATAATCTTGAAATTATTAGCGAAGTGGTTCGAAATTTGCCGAATTTGAACTAGTTTTCTTGCTGATTATTTTCCTAATTTTCTCTGCAGGTGAACGAGAACTGTTTAATAACTTCACTCAGAGCGAATGAATGTTGACTTGATTTTTTTCTCACCGCTAGCAATTGAAAGCTCAACAATAGAGAACAGTACTCAATTTAATACATATTTAGACGTACATACATATGTGTATTAGTACGCATAGCAGTGTTGCCACAACAAAATTACCAATTTCCTCAAAAACGAACGAAAAATCCTCAAAATCCGAACAAATTACTCAAAATTTTCTGTTTACAGACATGAGTATTGTGTACTGCATACTATTTACAGGCACTTAGTATAAAAAGTAATTAAATTCTCCAATTCAATTGGTACATTTGTTCTTGCGGTTCAAACAAAGTATCACCGTTTTTTTTTTATGCCTTGATTTGTATATCGTCGTTTAAAGTACAAAACCGCGTATCGTCATTCTGCAAAACCGCGTAACTGACATTGGCTGCCAAAAATTGGATTTGCTTACATAAGCTCTTGGCTCAATCCTTATCCATTCGTCCTGAAATATACTAGGCAAATACGCGATTGCTTTATAAAAAAGAGAACCATTTTAAAATATGAGTATTTTTACGCTCTAGAAAATAATTTCTACAACTTCACATACGCGGTTTTGCATTTTGCTGATACGCGGTTTCGCACTTTAAACGACGATATAATATTGTTGCAACTATATCGGTGCTCAATCTGTTCCTCAGGTCAGTCCTACACATTTTTAAACTACTAAATATACGTTCTACTGAAGCATTAGAAAAGGGATATATGTATTAGCAATGCAGATATAACTTTTTTTAATTGGGAAACTTATATGAACCTGAAGAATCTTTTAATTCAAAAACCTTTTTCCTATAATTTTCTGGATCTAATGAAGAATCAATATGAATATCCTTATTATCGAACAATGCGTGTTCTCTCCATTCGTTACCGAGATTTTACAAGTTCAAATACATAAGTTGAAAATACAACGATGGAATGAAAAAAATTATCGATACCATCTTGAATATTTAGCAGCAAATGCAGATGTGCTTAAGAGCGAAAAACACCACACAAGGGGCTTGGCACACCAAGCGAAATATCCCTTTCCTTAAAGCTATTTATGTTGTGTATGGGGGTGTTTGAAGATTTGACATGCCGTTTGAGAGAAATGTGAAGAAAAATAAAAATTGTTTGCCTCATTCGCAACGGAAGTATTACTGAATGAGGACGCAAGAGAGAAAAATCGAAGAAAACCAAACCCTTTTACATTGTAAACCGGAAGAAAACTAACATTCTTTGCTTAAACAAGTCATGTTTGCATGGTGTATGGCGAAATAGGAAAATTAGGTTTGAATAATGTTTGACAAGCTGCTTGTGCAGTGTATTTCGCTCTTAATAAAACTTCTGAAAGCTTTTTGTTCAAAAATTTGCAGAGCGATTTAAAAATTCTCTTATGTAAGACATGGTTGCTTTTGTTATCTGCAAATATATCTAGAAAAAATTCCTAAAAAAATACTCAAGCACACCCAAAATTCCTCACGTTTTGAGGAATTACTCACAAATTGACAACACTGACGCATATACAGTGGTGGAAGAAATAATAGAAACTTTTTACTTTGACCAGTTTTGGCTATATTACTTTGTTTATTCGATGGTTAATATTTTTGTATAAAAGTCTGGCGCAACGATAACACACACCAAATAAATCCACATTTCAAAGTTTGTACAAAAATTATAAAAATTCAACAAATTTTATCAAAATCCCCCAAATATTTAAAACTTTTCAATCAGATTTTTTTGAAAATGGAAATGCCTAGCAGCGTCAGCAAAAAAAAATATTAAAAATCAATGCGATTTTCTGGCGTCTTGCGGTTTGCACTTTTACCTCCTAAAATTTAATGGGCTATAAAACTGCATACCCAAAATTTTTCAGAAAAATCTGATTAAAAAGTTTGAAATTTTAGGGGGATTTTGTTAAAATTTTATGAATTTTTATAATTTTTGTACAAACTTTGAAATATGGATTTATATAGTGTATGTTATATATTGCGCTAGACCTTTATACAAAAACATTAAACATCGAATAAACAAAGTAATATAGCCAAAACTGGTCAAAGTAAAAAGTTTCTATTATTTCTTCCACCACTGTATATTTATTCATACATTCCATGTTAAGAAGCTCCNAAAGTTTCTATTATTTCTTCCACCACTGTATATTTATTCATACATTCCATCGCATGTTAAGAAGCTCGCTGCGGACTTTATCTCTCACCTTGTCGGTGTTTAAAGAGTTCACAGTCATCGGCATTTACTTAAACGTTTTTGCTTGTTTTATAAATTGCTATGGATGTATGGATTTACATACATATGTACATATAATTATGCATGTACGAATGTACATATACGTAAATATTGTCATGCTTTTTAGTCATAAAGGCAGTAAAAGGGTTTTGGTAATTTTGAGACAACAATGAGACTGTGAATAAAAATACTAAAATTGTACAAGTGACACAACTCAAAATTTGGCATTTTTGAAATTATGCACTAAAAATGTCTGGAGTAAATTTTTGTTATAATTTGTTGAAAAACCCCAAGGTAAAGTCCCTCTTGCCCATATGATTAGCATGTAAAAAAAAGTTTGTTTTCAGATTTTCTGGTGAACATGTAATTTTGATTTGTGTCACTTTTGAACATCATGTACGATATGTACTTTTTAATTTCCTTAAAAATTTAATAAAATGTATGAGTATGACTAAAACCATTCAATCTTAATGTAATCGACTTTATGCTAAAATTTGTTATGAAAACTTCATGGAATTTTTAATACTTAACTCAAACATTTTTTGAATAGGTTATTTCTTCTTAGTTTCACGAAAGCAATTGAAGTGAAAAATGGTTTTCTACATACATACATGAATTGCTGGTGAAACCGGATTCATTCACATTTTATTGAAAATATCTCTGGGACTAAACTAAAAATGCCAGTAAAGTCTCTCATATTTTAACTTTATTAAAAAAAGCATTTACAAAATGTTATTCAAAAACATAAACGTTCACTTAAAAATAACTTAGCATAGNAAAATGTCTGGAGTAAATTTTTGTTATAATTTGTTGAAAAACCCCAAGGTAAAGTCCCTCTTGCCCATATGATTAGCATGTAAAAAAAAGTTTGTTTTCAGATTTTCTGGCGAACATGTAATTTTGATTTGTGTCACTTTTGAACATCATGTACGATATGTACTTTTTAATTTCCTTAAAAATTTAATAAAATGTATGAGTATGACTAAAACCATTCAATCTTAATGTAATCGACTTTATGCTAAAATTTGTTATGAAAACTTCATGGAATTTTTAATACTTAACTCAAACATTTTTTGAATAGGGTATTTCTTCTTAGGTTCACGAAAGCAATTGAAGTGAAAAATGGTTTTCTACATACATACATGAATTGCTGGTGAAACCGGATTCATTCACATTTTAATGAAAATATCTCTGGGACTAAACTAAAAATGCCAGTAAAGTCTCTCATATTTTAACTTTATTAAAAAAAGCATTTACAAAATGTTATTCAAAAACATAAACGTTCACTTAAAAATAACTTAGCATAGATCAAAATTGATAGCGAAGGAAATTACGAACGAAACTCACTTTTAAAAGTCATCGAACATTTTATTAAAAATACAAACCTGTTGAAAAAGTTTAATGAACTTAATAATCACGCGGAACGGGTGTCAAATGAAAATAAATTTAAGAGAGTTTAATTTCCAAGACATTTTTGAAGAGGGTTGCCACTTGTTTAAAAATGAAATTTTGTACACGGATGGTTTGTGACCTGGATTGGAAAATAGGCTACTTCCTTAACCGTTTCCCCGATCAGAACCAAATTTGGCACACTCACTACGGATTTCCCAAGGATGGTCATAGACTGAAAATAGTTTCGATAAATCAAGAGAGCGTGGCCCCTCCCATATAAATTTGAATTTTCATAAAGCATACATATCTCCTGAAGTATTTGTGAGAGAGTACTGAATTCGAATTCATACTCATGGAGAAAAATTGCGTTTTTGGAAAATGGGCGTGGAGCCTCCCATACTAACTGAAACTTTCATATTGCATATGTATACGGTGACCATATGTCCTTTATTTGAAAGGACAGTCCTCTATTTTAACCCCCTGTCCTTTATAATTTTTTTCAAAATAAAGGACGCCTTTTGTCCTTTATTTCTTAAACTGTCCTTTATATCAGCTCTGCATTTGTCAGAGGTAAATTTTTAAACACAGAGTATGAAAAATAAAAATTTCCCTTATAAAATAGAATGAAAACCTTCACCAGTTCGTTTCGCACCCCACTTAAGGGTTTTTATTTAATAGGTAATCTTTGCACAATCTATAAAGCACAGGGAAAGTTGTGCCCAGGATCGTGTTGCACGCTGAGTTTCCAGTTCTACTGAAAGAGAACAGTGGTTGAAAACTGGCATTTAGTGTTCGTAATTCACTGGAGCCTTCATGTTTTTCACTTAATTTGCTCTTTTTTTATGAAAGCTTATAATATTTGCAAGAGACTAGTTGAGACTGGTTTGTGAATTTTTATTTGATTATATTAAATTTTGTAGTGCAAAATGCAGAAAAAGTGGCAATTTTGAAAAAAAATTTATTCTCCTGTTACAGTTAATAAATGTTATATAACAAAGACTAGTTGAAAACAATTGTATGGTTCCCCAAAACGAAAAAATTAAAAAAAAAAAATTTGAAATATTATAAAAAAATTTTCACCAAAATAATTTTTTTGGGTACTGTTTATGAATTTGTACAACGATTTTGGGTTGCTGTGCCCAAACGCGTGAATCGAATCAAAAAACTTTTACACACACTTATAGACAACATTCACGCTTTATTACAAAAATTTACTTTACTAAATCTGTGCACTAATTTAACAATAATGTCGGTTGGAAATATGGTATTTGTTGCAAATTTTTTCATAAAGCGGCGCCAATCCTCTTTCGTTTAGGGGGGATTTGTGGGGCCCACACCCCCTCCCCCTCCGCCCCACCCCTAAATCGTTGTACAATTAGCTAAACATTTTCCATTTTTTTGGGGGTTTTTAGTAAAAATTGGTTGAAAAATTAAGACTACGGTAGATTATGAACATTAAATTCTAATTTTGAACCACTGTGTGCTGGCTTCGGCGTGCAGCAAAGGATGGCGAAGTCCTTGAAAAGGATTGGCTTCATTTTTCGGAATCGATTAAGTAACTGGTAAATATTTTATTTAAATTACGATATGGGTAAGGTACTTTTATCATACAAGTTGTATGTACGTATTCCCAAATCATTTTGAAAAAAATGTCCTTTATTTTACGTTGGTTAATATGGTCACCGTACATATGTATCTCTTCAAATATTTGGAGTAAAGTACCCACGCTTGGTATTGGGATATGTATGTATGTGAAATCAATCCCATACTCATGGATAAAGGTGCGAGGACAAGGGAGCGTGGAAACTAGGGCTGATGATTTCACCCGGGTAATGAGCTACCCGGGTATCCGGGAAGTGTGGTAATTACCCGGGTACCCGGTCTCCCGAAAAAATGTGGAGAAGTAAAAATTAAGCGCATTTACGATTATATACCGCAAACGAACGTACATAGGAAAAATTTATAAGAATCTTTCATACCATATGGGGAAATATTATAATATATTAGCAGACCCGGCGAACTTCGTCCCGCCCAAAATTAATTTTTTTATTGAAACATTTGGTCCAACGTTTTCGCCAGCAATTTACGTTCACGTTCAAAGCGTTATACCGGGAAGAAGTCCTTGCGGCTCGATAGTGAATCTTCCTTGAATCTGTATAGTATAGTTGGTGGCAATTTCTAAACTGGTGAGTATCATTAGTCCACATTCTGTTTAGTCACCGTAAAGCAATGGTTCTGATGGTTGATTTAACGCGAGTAAGGTGACTTTGATCCCTGGTGCCTTCGAATCGACGATTTTTAGCTATAACTCGGCTCCAGCGCCACTAAAAATCATCATTAAAATCGTTTAGGGGGAGTTAAGCCACCAGAATAAGTCTTTTACATACTGCCACTCCTCGGCGTTTTTTCCCATACAAAAAACTATCACGCATTCGTTATACGGAGAAAATGCGCAACATCATCAGCGAAAAAAATTCCCTTAAATCAACGGTAACTTATAGCCATTTAAAATTTGCACTTTATGATACTGAAATTGGGTGAACTACAAAACTGCATAATCAATTTGGTGCCATTTGATGCAAAATGAACTATAAAAAAATAACGAAAAAATTTATTATAAAAAAAAACACTGTATTCTGGGTGTATGTATATATACAGATAGGTAAAAGTTTCAATATGTTCGGAAAGCGCCACGTCCCTTTTCCAGTAGCCCCAAAATCTTTATACCAATTTCCAGGACACTACCGCAAATACTTCCAGAGATATAGGGTATGAAAAACTCGATATGTATGCGTGATGCCACGCTCCCTTAATATATCGAAAGTCTGCAGTAGGTGTCCAAAATTTAAAAAAATCAGTACAGGCGTTCGCGAGATCACCTCTTATAAAAAGAAGGAGCTTCTCTTTATATAATTGGTGTAGGTAACACTGAGCAACACCGATTTTGATGCGGCAGATGTTGAAGCTGTTTTTGATAGGCTTTTTTGGGCTGGTTATGAATCCGTAAGTATAAAGTTTTCATCAGCTGCAGATTTGAGAAAATTGTGGTGAAAGTGTCAAAAATCGCGCTTTTTGAAATATTTGAGAAGTTTTAGTAATGAAACAAAAGGTCAAAGAACCTTCCACTTAGGCTTAAATTAAAGCTAGAACTACAGACTACTATCCCTGAAAGTACTATTCCTGCACCTTGGCCTGATGGAAACTGGAAAATTATGCAATTGAAAAAAAGTGTAAAAACCAGTGTTAACTGTTCAATAAATGGCTATAGGTGACCTTAGAGTCAAGGTGTAAGAATGGTATTTTCAGTGATTGAAGTCAGAAGTCCAAGGCTTAATTTAAGCCTAAGTGGAAGATTCTATCACCTTTTGCTTAATTGCGGTAGGTACTCAAACTTCCCAAAATCAGTTATTCCTGTTCAATAAATGACCATCAAGCGAAGGTGCTGGAATTTGCAAGGATATTATTCGAGAGTTCTAGCTTTAATTTAGGTCTAAGTGAAAGGTTCTATTTNTGCGGTAGGTACTCAAACTTCTCAAAATCAGTTATTCCTGTTCAATAAATGACTATAAATGACCATCAAGCGAAGGTGCTGGAATTTGCAAGAGCTTCTCAAATATTGAAAAACGCGATTTTTTGACACTTTGACCTCGTTTTTCTTAAAATCTGGAGCTGATGGGAACCTTATGCTTACGGATTCGTAATCAGCACACAAAAACTCGGCAAAAATAGTGTTAACATTTGTTGCATCTATTTTTCCCCCATTTTTGTTGGCCTGTGTAATAAGTATTGTTAAATAGCCAATACCCGCATGTTTGCGCCGACTTCAAACACCTTTCGAACTGTAAAACAATGACTCGATTCTATTCTACGCATATCTATAATACGGGTATCGAATTTCAAGCAAAATCGGACCATAAATAAGATTTTTTTGAATAGATCGGTATCTGGTCCACCTATCACAAAAAATATCCTATATGTTAACCCAGCCAAAAAGCTACTTGCGTGCCAAATTTCAAGCAAATCGGACCATAAATAAGACTTTTTCGAATAGATCGGTCCCTGGGCCACTTAACGGAAAAATAGATCCTATATCCTAATCTAGGCAAAAGGCTACCAATGTACCAAATACATTTTTTTAACGTAGCTCGACCCCTGCCCCACCTATCGGAAAAAGTTAAACTCTAAACACCTTTCCGGAAAAGCAGCACCCATTCGAATCGGTTATGAAACATAGGAGAAAATTGTTCCCAATTGATTCATGCTCCCAATGAATTTCACAATTATCCGGAATTTTCCTCGCTTTCGTCGAAAAAATTAAAATTTTTCGCGTTCTTCCGGATTTTTCGGAGTTTTCCACTTGGAATTTTCTATTTTTCCATTCGAATGCCATTCCGAAGGAATTCCACACAAAATTCCATACAAAAAAAATCAATTTTCGATTTTTCAAATTTTCCGACTTTCGCAAAAACCTTCTCCTGGCAATTACGAATAACTAAAAAAAATTTGAACCAAATCGGCCCAACCGTTCTCAATTGATGAATTACTATACATCTTTCACACCATTTTTATATATATAGATATTCGTATCTAAAGGTAGTAGCAATAATTTTACGATTGTAGAAGTATTAAGCAATGGGGGATAGTCGATGCGCTGCAAGCGGGTGTCTACGGAAGAGAAGGATGAGGCATTCAAGGATCACTTCTATGAGCACGTACGAGCGCTGCCCCCGTCATGATAT
>NW_016157441.1:139143-154353 GCF_001687245.7 Rhagoletis zephyria
GTACAGCCGATCTCGAGCTTTGCGAACAGAAAAAAACCGGCTTTCAAAATATATATTCGTACATATAGATAGATATAGATGACAGGGTAAGAATGTTACTCATACGCCATGTATGTATGTACTATTATTGATAATAAGTACCCTGCAAGAACAGTGACAATCATATGACCGGTAAAATGACGGACAATCCTGATAGAAATACTCGTCATTATAATATATACGCATTATAATATAGCGCAGAATACTTTGTATGAAAGTTTCCNTTTGTATGAAAGTTTCAATCAAAATATTAAGGGCAATGTGCAAAATTTGATGGAAAAAATCGTATACATGTGAATCATCAATGATATAAACGTTGGTCACAAATGAATAATCATGCTTGATGGGATCTTAGGTCAGTGTTGACAAATCATACTTGCTATAAAAGTTGGTCAAATATGACCGATCACAATTGATGGGTTTTGACGTCATATTAAACAAACATGAGCTTTTTTCTGCTCATAGCATTACTAACATTTTTTGTTTAATTTCAAAAACTTTCAATTTCATTTAAAATACTTATCCTTGATTTCNATATAAACGTTGGTCACAAATGAATAATCATGCTTGATGGGATCTTAGGTCAGTATTGACAAATCATACTTGCTATAAAAGTTGGTCAAATATGACTGATCACAATTTTGACGTCATATTAAACAAACATGAGCTTTTTTCTACTCATAGCATTACTAACATTTTTTGTTTAATTTCAAAAACTTTCAATTTCATTTAAAATACTTATCCTTGATTTCTTCGCACTTTCGACCGCGTCCTTTCGCTTCTAATATTTTTTAATTGTGATTTATAATAATGAACATATTTGTTTTTCTTGTGAACCTTTGCATCATCAGTGACAATCATATGACCGGTCAAATGTTAGTCACTGAAAAAATTCTTATTCTATCAGCATTGTCAATCATATGACAGGTAAAATGATTGCCACTGTTCTACCCGACTCGACTGGCATATACATTTTTGCATATGTGTTAGTTTTGTTTGTGAATGTGTTGGAGTTTTAGTCATTCGCGTCTTGTAGGGTAATTTCTTGACAAATATCAACACAAGGGTGAGCCGAAATACTCAAAGCGAAAAATAAAACACAAAAGAAAAAAGAACAAAAGTCTGGGGAACGTCCTGCTAGATAACAAGGCGAGAACAAAAGTTTTGAAAACTTAACGTTAAAAATGAGCGTCTGCGTGTTCGGTGGAAAAGTTTTTTCAGTGATTCTCAGATAATTCTAAGCCAGAGGAAAGCTGAATCATTTCAACTTCCAGGTCGTTTATCATTATAGTGAACTGTCCATTTATGGAACAATTTGTCATTTTCTGTGAAATAAAAGTTCGTGTCTTAAGTCTTTCGTTAACTTTATCTGCATAGCTATTCAGTTCTTTTTTGATTAACTTTAATATTCAAACATGTGAAAGTCATGGAACGCTATGAGATAGTTCAGAGAAGATTAGTTCCTTTTTCGTTCTCTGTAAGAAAGTACCTGGGACTTTAGCTCCCAAATTGGTCTTCGAGAGAAAGTTCNGAAAAGTTTTTTCAGTGATTCTCAGATAATTCTAAGCCAGAGGAAAGCTGGATCATTTCAACTTCCAGGTCGTTTATCATTATAGTGAACTGTCCATTTATGGAACAATTTGTCATTTTCTGTGAAATAAAAGTTCGTGTCTTAAGCCTTTCGTTAACTTTATCTGCATAGCTATTCAGTTCTTTTTTGATTAACTTTAATATTCAAACATGTGAAAGTCATGGAACGCTATGAGACAGTTCAGAGAAGATTAGTTCCTTTTTCGTTCTCTGTAAGAAAGTACCTGGGACTTTAGCTCCCAAATTGGTCTTCGAGAGAAAGTTGCTTAGAATTCTTTTCTCGTTTTTTACTTTACCAAAACGTTCAGGAGAAATTTGTTAGCATTTTGTTCTCTTAGAAATGTCTCCGAAAGTGTTGTTCCCATTTGGTTCTCTCTGGAAACGTTCCACAGGGTTTTGTTCTTATATAATTCTCAATGAGAACGTTCAGCTCAGTTTTGTTCTGATTTTGGCTTTGGTTTTGACGCGTTCTTGGGAACAAAACTACGAGAACGACATTTAGTTTCGATCATACATTTTATTCTCGGTCCCTGTTTTAAAATATTCATATTTAATACTCGTTAAAATANCATTTAGTTTCGATCATACATTTTGTTCTCGGTCCCTGTTTTAAAATATTCATATTTAATACTCTTTAAAATATACATTCATACNCTTGGGAACAAAACTACGAGAACGACATTTAGTTTCGATCATACATTTTATTCTCGGTCCCTGTTTTAAAATATTCATATTTAATACTCGTTAAAATATACATTCATACATACATATGTACACATGCATGTATGTATATGCATTTACTAAAATTAGAAGGTTGAATTTAAGTACAGAAATTAATGTTTTAATTTACCTCTCTTGTCTGCGTCTACTCAGGCTAGCGGATTGGTTTACATAGTCGCGTACATTCTGGACAAAAAAAAAATATATATTAAAAAAATTTGNGCGGATTGGTTTACATAGTCGCGTACATTCTGGACAAAAAAAAAATATATTAAAAAAATTTTTCTCACTGAGAAAATATTTATCCTCACCAAAAAGATTATACAAGAAGCTTTAGGTCGCGTTACCCGGGTGTTTTTCGTTTAAACGGCATCAACATATGTATATTACCTNCAACATATGTATATTACCCGGGTACCGGTCAAATCGGGTAATATCCGGCTAGCCGGGCTTCTAGTACATTTAGACCCAGTACTGGTTCGCGATAAATCTCTTTTGAATGCAAACAACTGGCGAATTTAACTTGGCGATGTCCTAGGAAGTGTCAATTGCCCCCCGTTGCATCCCTTTTTCGACAGTTCCGAAATATTCCTAAATTCTTTAGGTCCGACACAATTCTAAAATCGACAGACGAAAGAAAAGAGTATCGTGATTTTTCAATCTTTTTGGCTATTTCGTGTGTGCGATTTTAAATTACTTTTNACTGGCGAATTTAACATGGCGATGTCCTAGGAAGTGTCAATTGCCCCCCTTTGCATCCCTTTTTCGACAGTTCCGAAATATTCCTAAATTCTTTAGGTCCGACCCAATTCTAAAATCGACAGACGAAAGAAAAGAGTATCGTGAGTTTTTCAATCTGTTTGGCTATTTCGTGTGTGCGATTTTAAATTACTTTCGAAGAAATGTGTTTCCAATTTGAAATTAAATTTGTTTGAATGATTGTAAGAAATGTTCGTTTACATACCTTTGGATGTAGCTGAGTTTGCAAAGGCGTTTGCTGTTATTGGTTATATTGCAGAAGGTCTCAAGATGTGAATATGAAAAAGGATCAGCGAAGTGCAGAATGGAAGCATATTTGAACGAAAACGCCGCCAAAAACATATCTATGTAAAGTAAACAAGCCCCCGCTGCATCCCTTTTTCGATAGTTCCGAACTAGAAGTTCTAAATTTGACAGATAAGATCTAGTTCGTGCTACATCCATTTTTCTATAGTTTCGAACCAATTCTAAATTCGTCCCCTTAAATATAGATTTCTAATGGAAAAAGTGAAATAAAATAGTTTTTTAAAAGTACCACATTTCGCTGATTTTGGACTGGTGGGGATTTAGTTATTATCGGACTGGTTTGTTTTTGGAACTAAAAATTTGATTTACTAGTCCGGGGTACCCTGCAGGGTATGTACACCAAGCATGCGGAGCGGTCACAACACACGAATACATACATACATAGTACATGTTTATCTGTAAACAATATAACTAAAATTTAAAAAAACAGAAGTATAGTACACAAAATCAGAAAAATACCCAATTTAAGCGAGTATAGCCTAGGCAACACTAGTTTGCCTGAAAAGCGGGGCTAGCCGGTATTATACGGAGCAGTCCTCTTTTTTATTATTACCTTCCTTTTATTAGCTCGGGATGTAACTATGTAATATTGATGCGCCTAAAAGATGCAGCGATTTCTATTCTCATACCTGATGACAGTACGCATGGCAATAATAATAGGGAGGTTTTAGTTTTTTAAACTACAATTTTATTGTCAATTGTCCTGGTAATTTATTTTATACGAGATACGTTAATAATTATTGTTCATATACGAAACTACGGAAAAAATATTTTGCTGATTGTATCTTCATGAAGAAACTCCTACTAAATAAGAAGGCTACCATGAGAATGTTGGGAAAGTAAAGAAGGTCGCAAGGATGGAAGGGAAGTGGAATCCTTCAAAGGTTCGCTTTGCAATTCAGCTCGTTCCGGATGCTATTCACTGCATTGCGCTTGGCCGCAAAATAATCCGTTGAATACCACTCGTGCTGACTACTAGCTATGGAAAAATATTCTACAAATGTGTGATGTTAGAAATGAATATTTATGTGCTGTTTTTACAAATATTCGATAAATCAAATAAAGATGCTGTTTCAGGGCTAATAAATCTGGGATCATTGAGAGAGGTTTTAAAATCTAGCTTTTGTGGAAAAAATTGCCTACATTATTGTTTGCCCCGTATGCATAACTACTTAATCGTGCAATAATGTTTCAGGGCTATACATTCGTTCTAGGATTAATATAAATCCAAATACGATAATACCGTATTTATGTAATTACATATTCATATCATCATCCACACAAACACACATATGGAAGTCATACAAATATATTTTCACTTTGAAATTTTACAGATATTTGACGCTAGCCTGAACGACTGGCGGGTACTAGATGAGAAAACGCATACCGATGTTATTGAGAGAATCGTTGAAACGCCCAAAAAGACAATTTATGTAGACGAGTATGTAGAAATCGAAAAGAATGTAGAAATAACGGAAGACAGTGAAAATGTTACCAATAAAAGTACTAACACATCAAAGAGGAAGGACATTACCACAAATGTATACGATGAAGTTGATGAGGTTAGGAAAGAAAGGCTGACTTCAAATGACTCAAAAATCGTAAGCTGTCAATTTAATGAATGAAAAGTTAAGTTACACTAATGTATTTGTATATTGTAACAGCGTGGAGTCGATAGAAAGGAATCATTTGGTTCAAAACATACGGAAATGTGCATTTGTGAAATTTGTACGTGTGGGTAAGTGTCACCAACAATGGTAATTATTATAAATGTGGCTAAATACTAAAATTTGCTTGATCATTGTTTAAAAAAAAATATTGCTACGTATATTTACATATGTATTTGCAGTATATGTACACACATAAATGCATATACATAAGTACAATACATACGGTGACCAGGTTTGTGAGGCCAAAAAGCGGAACTTATAAAGCATCGAATCCGAACATACAATTTGGTGTTTAGAATAAAAAGACACAACGTTTTTTAATACAGCTTTATTTAAAACAAAACAAAGAGAATAAAACTTGAAAAATTATATGGAAAATACATTTTGACGAGTTTTGGCTACCTTCGTTTGTTAAAAAACGTTTATTATTTTTTATGATAAGGTATAACTTACTAGTTAAAAAAAAAAACATGTACCAAAATCAAATATTCAAGTTTTGTAGAACATTAGTAGATTTTCTAGGATTGTTCAAAACAATGCAGTTGTAGTTTTGCAGCCCATTCAATTTTGGTATAATAAAGTGCAAGTGTGAAGTACCTTGGACTTACCGCTGATTTTTTGGCAATTTTTTGTTCGCGCATTTTCTTCCATCCAAATAAATTCCAAAAATTTCTTGATTGGAGAAAATTACAACACCTTCCAGGATCAGTCCAGCGCCCTCGTTTTGACCTGCGGGCTATGTCAGGGCCACAGGCGCTGATATTATTAAGATAACATTCAAGTTAAAAACGGCACATGAAATATTCGTTTGGATTGTATTGAATTGCATTTAATAAATCACTATGAATTGCAAAATATTAATAATTAGTAGGACTCGGAATCTCATGTACAGTAAGTAAAATATGCAATTAAAACATATTTTCCTAATATGTTACTGCCAGTGCAAAAATACTAAATAACACATGTATTTTAACAAGAAAATATCGAAA
Source organism: Rhagoletis zephyria (assembly GCF_001687245.7). NCBI lineage: Eukaryota > Metazoa > Arthropoda > Insecta > Diptera > Tephritidae > Rhagoletis > Rhagoletis zephyria. Next base: position 145,217 of record NW_016157441.1, read on the forward strand.
ACCATTCACTTCGAAATATTTATGTATAAAATTAGTTTTTAATCTAGCAGACAGTTACAATTTTGAGTGAATAGAAACAATGACAGTTTAATAGTGGTTCAGATGAAGGTTTTGTTGGTTTAAGTGGTGACAATCAATTAGCAAGTTTGCTATTTTGATTCCAGAGCTCGTATAACGTACAGCTATTTGGCGGCTTTAATGAATTTCAGTACGTCATACAGAGATAAGCAGCTGCACTCTAAAACATTCTGCAGGAATGGCTTGCCGATTGTCTTAAGCCTCATCCTTGCGAGGGCTGGAGGTGACAGGTAATAAGATCAACGGAAATAAGGTGAATTGACCTTATTTCCCACCTTGTTGTGAAATAAAATCAATTGACATTATTACCTTTTCAAAAGCGAAATAAAATCCATTGACATTATTGCTCTTTCAAACATTAAATTTTCTTAGCTTCGCGGCGGCCCACGTCCGCGCGCCACACCGCGCGAGTCGCAAAACCGGCGCGCCACGACCAGTGTTACCGTTGTGCGACTAAAGTGTCAAATTGACACTTTTTGGAGATCGATGCCCCTGACACCGACTTTTTAAAAATAGGCTCATTTTGAAACTTTTCCAAAAAAATCCTAATGCAAAATATGCATATTTTTTTTTTTTTTGTAATATACATACGCCTCATCAATAGGTTATTATTTTAAGAGAAAAAACAATTTTTTATAGAAAATGATCTCCATTAACAATTTATTAAGCCCCAAAGTCATAGATGAAATAAAGTCTACTCTAAACAGNCATCAATAGGTTATTATTTTAAGAGAAAAAACAATTTTTTATAGAAAATGCTCTCCATTAACAATTTATTAAGCCCCAAAGTCATAGATGAAATAAAGTCTACTCTAAACAGTTTTTTTGGCAGATTTTCCGTAGAAAACGCTAAAACTAACGTTAGAGTCGATTTTATTTCGATTATGAGTATGCGCTAATAAGTTTCGAAAGATAAAATAATGAAAGTCTTTACATAAATGGTATAAACGATTTAAATGACTTGAACACACTTTTCTACGGCTGTGACACTTTTTTTGCGACTTTCGAAAATTTTTCAGCGGTAACACTGGCCCAACACGTCACGCTACACCGCGTTCCTTCCCCCCTTCCCCCTCTCCCACCGTGTTGTAACGCAAGTAGATTTATATTTTGTATTTGTTGAAATGAAATATTTATATATTCACATATATTTTACGTATCGAGGGCTTATATTCAATAATACCCTCCATCTGCACACTTTTCACAAAGATGAGATTCTGATATAAAAATCGGTGACAGGTAATAAGATCAACGGAAATAAGGTCAGTTGACTTGATTTCGCTCCAGCGTGCGAACCTTACCTTTTCAAAAGCGAAATAAAATCCATTCACATTATTGCTCTTTCAAACATTAAATTTGCTTAGCTTTGCTAGCGCCCCGCGCGACCGGCGCACCACACCACGTCACGCTACGCTACATTTTTATATTTGTAAGTCATTGGAAGATTTCTGCTGTGTTTTGTCAATAACTTGTCTGCAGTAAAAAAGTNCACGTCCGCGCGCCACACCGCGCGAGTCGCAAAACCGGCGCGCCACGACCAGTGTTACCGTTGTGCGACTAAAGTGTCAAATTGACACTTTTTGGAGATCGATGCCCCTGACACCGACTTTTTAAAAATAGGCTCATTTTGAAACTTTTCCAAAAAAATCCTAATGCAAAATATGCATATTTTTTTTTTTTTTGTAATATACATACGCCTCATCAATAGGTTATTATTTTAAGAGAAAAAACAATTTTTTATAGAAAATGCTCTCCATTAACAATTTATTAAGCCCCAAAGTCATAGATGAAATAAAGTCTACTCTAAACAGTTTTTTTGGCAGATTTTCCGTAGAAAACGCTAAAACTAACGTTAGAGTCGATTTTATTTCGATTATGAGTATGCGCTAATAAGTTTCGAAAGATAAAATAATGAAAGTCTTTACATAAATGGTATAAACGATTTAAATGACTTGAACACACTTTTCTACGGCTGTGACACTTTTTTTGCGACTTTCGAAAATTTTTCAGCGGTAACACTGGCCCAACACGTCACGCTACACCGCGTTCCTTCCCCCCTTCCCCCTCTCCCACCGTGTTGTAACGCAAGTAGATTTATATTTTGTATTTGTTGAAATGAAATATTTATATATTCACATATATTTTACGTATCGAGGGCTTATATTCAATAATACCCTCCATCTGCACACTTTTCACAAAGATGAGATTCTGATATAAAAATCGGTGACAGGTAATAAGATCAACGGAAATAAGGTCAGTTGACTTGATTTCGCTCCAGCGTGCGAACCTTACCTTTTCAAAAGCGAAATAAAATCCATTCACATTATTGCTCTTTCAAACATTAAATTTGCTTAGCTTTGCTAGCGCCCCGCGCGACCGGCGCACCACACCACGTCACGCTACGCTACATTTTTATATTTGTAAGTCATTGGAAGATTTCTGCTGTGTTTTGTCAATAACTTGTCTGCAGTAAAAAAGTATATAATTTGTGTTTCAAAAGTGTGTAAAAACCAATCAATTAACTTACATGATCTCCGATATTAAATAATCAATAATTGCTTATACCCGCATTTTGCCACATTGGCTTGAATTTGCCATCTAATAAATAGTGTCGTCGTTCTCCTTAGTTGCTTTTAAATGATGTCGTCACAAATTGCTGGCGGAGACATGAATACAGTGTAAGAAACATTCCGAATTCATTACAAATATGCTATTTATTTTAAATTAATTTGTTTCTTCAATTTAATAGTGTTCGCCTTATTTTTGTGGAAACGAAACATTTTTTGCAAGTTCTGGATCATTTCTACACTATTTCTTCAAATATTGCTCGTATTCCAGCTGCGTTTTGCGTTTGGTTTTTCGCATCGTGTTTTTACTATATTCGTAATTTTAAATTTTTTAATAAAATCAATTGGTGGTAGTTCATGATTGTGTGTGGATTGATACCACACTGAGGATTTGGCAATAACCTTTTTCATGTATTAAAAAACAACACGTACGGGGCAATGTTTATTGTAAGAAAAACATTTTTTTTCTATGAATCGACATACTTTAAGGCATTGTTGACGCTATTTCCATTTGAATGAGGAAATAGCGTCAATGACTTTATTTCCAAATTTTTGCTGACTTTATTTCGCTTTTGATAAGGCACCACCCTGGAGCGAAATAAAGTCAATTGACCTTATTTCCATTGATCTTGTTACATGCCACCAGGGCTGGACACTCGCACAGGAAGTGTTCAACTGTCTTTTTTGAGCTTGGGTCATCGCAACTGCGACAGAACCTGTTGAAGGGAAATCTAATCCTTTCGGTATGTACCAGAACGGGCCAGTATCTTGTGCAGTAACTTTTTAGGGATCTTCTTTGCTCATTCCTAAGAGAGCTTTGGTTTTAAGTGGGTCGTAGGACACCCAGAACTGCCGGGTAATCCTGTACGATCCTGTACGGTTTCATTTCTGCTTGGAATTGCTAGTTCCTCTGTTGCCTTGTTTCCACAAAAGAGTCTTTTTCCCAGGACCCATATTAGGGTGATCAAAGATAAAGGCCCGCTCACTCCTACAGTCCTCTGATAGTTGAGATCTAACGGAGGTGGAAGAGAGTGCCTTAATACCCGCTTGGCCATCCGAGAAGATATTCAGATGAATATTTGGGAAAAAATTATAGGTAATTTCTTTGTCAAGAGATTTCGCACTAAATTTAAATGGTTGTAAATATACTAAAATATGCGCAATTAGAATGCAAAAACAGCTTTTTTGCAAAGTATGCAAAACCACGCATTTACTGCAAAATATTCAAAAACATGCACTAACGATTGAGTGGCATTTTAAAGGAAATTTCATGATTCGTAAAGATAACTTAACCATTTCCATTTGAACATGCATTTGCAAGAGATTCCGAGCCCTAGTAATTAGCAATAGAGAAGCAGATCCATATTAGCTTCAATCATACATATGTACGATCAGCTTATAAATAGATATATGCCATGAGGTGTATCACTATTTCGATTCATTTTTATTTCCTTTCATACTGCAGAAATTTGTATTATTTTTTAACTATATTAGTATTCTTATTCGTGTTCGTGATCGTCTTGGCATTATCTTCGTCTTCGGATTTGTGCATAAGTTAGCTAAAACTATGTTCACATATCAATATTATCTCAATCAAAGCTCGTTTTTTAATCACCCCGTTTACACAGGCAAATCTCAGATTATTAGCCGTCAAATTTCTTGTGTTTGTTATTCTCACATCTCAAGGAAAAGTTATGTTTCTTCTCTGTGTCACCGAGATCACGTTTTTCTGCTATAATAAGCAATATAAATATATTTTAACTTAACATTTTATTAAAAATACCTTTACAAACCTCTTTTACTTGCTAGCGTACATTTTTGTTTACTTTTACATTTGGCATTTCTCCTCTCTTTCGCAAAAACAATCGAAAATTTGTATTATTTTTTAACTATATTAGTATTCTTATTCGTGTTCGTGATCGTCTTGGCATTATCTTCGTCTTCGGATTTGTGCATAAGTTAGCTAAAACTATGTTCACATATCAATATTATCTCAATCAAAGCTCGTTTTTAATCACCCCGTTTACACAGGCAAATCTCAGATTATTAGCCGTCAAATTTCTTGTGTTTGTTATTCTCACATCTCAAGGAAAAGTTATGTTTCTTCTCTGTGTCACCGAGATCACGTTTTTCTGCTATAATAAGCAATATAAATATATTTTAACTTAACATTTTATTAAAAATACCTTTACAAACCTCTTTTACTTGCTAGCGTACATTTTTGTTTACTTTTACATTTGGCATTTCTCCTCTCTTTCGCAAAAACAATCGATAAAACTAGGATGGACACCGAAAAGTTATCGGTTAAATCTGAGATTATTTTGTAATTACAGATTAACAAGGGACGAATTTTATATGGCTAATCTCTTGTTATAATTCCAGATTAGGGTGTTAAGCTCGAAAATGAGGATAAGCTACTTACAGTCAGTAAATAAAGTTTAGGTACAGCGATTTTTTTACAATACGGGCAACTATTTTTTAAATATTTTATTTTTCGCAAATTTTTTATAAAAATATGGTTAATTCTACAACAAAAACCCCAAAAAGGAAAGTTCCAAACCTTGTGCAAAATTAAAGAAAATTCTGCAAAATTTCATTCAAATATTGCACTTTTTATTTACGCTCTCTAGAAAAAATTTGAGTATGCAGTTTTTTAGCCCATTCAATTTTAGTATAATAAAGTGCAAGTATGAGGAAGCTAGGACTTACCATTGATTTTTGGAAAATTTTTTTGTTGAAGGTGTCGCACATTTTTTCCATATAAAAAAAATTATCAAACATTATTTTATATGGAGAAAATGAGCGACACCTTCAACAAAAAAAAAATTCCTAAAAATCAGTGGTAAGTCTAGCCACCACAAACTTGCACTTTGTTATACTGGAATTGAATGGGCTAAAAAACTGCATACCCAACTTCTTTCTAGAGAGCGTAAATAAAAAGTGCAATATTTGAATGAAATTTTGCGGAATTTGCTTTAATTTTGCACAAGGTTCGGAACCCTGATTTTTGGGTTTTTTGTTGTAGAATTGACCATATTTTTATAAAAAATTATCGAAAAATAAAATATTTAAAAAATAGTTGCCCGTATTGTAAAAAATTCGCTGTACTTAAACTTTATTGACTGACTGTATATGTGAACCTAGTATAAGACTTCTAAAAAAGCTGGCAACTCTCCTAAATATAGTTAAGAAATAAACCAGTCTCTTGCGTCTGATATTGTGATACCTTTGTACATACATATTTCATGTGCCTTATTAATTAAGTTTAATTTGATTTTTTTTTAAATACGTGACAACGCTCCTAAATACAGTTTAGAAATAAAGCCTCTTTAAACCCATTTCATTTTATATCCATATTTTTAATAATGGCTTTAACTTATTTGTTGCAGCAGGGGTTTTTGCTGCTTTTGATATAAACGTTTAAACGAAAACGTACAAAGGTTCGGGACTATAAACTCCGGCAAGTTAGTAGCTATAGCGAAAATGAAACAGGTGTTACTGGCTGTGGTTTTCGAACGACTGACTTTAATGAGTATAAGTATGATGGTACAACAACTTTATAAGTTCATGGGGTTGTCATACACAGCATATTAGGCACTAACTTATGTACATTACGAAATTCATCTAGATAATTCAAAAAAAGGTATTAAAGTATTAAAAGTAATAGTAGAAGTGCAACTTAATATTTCAATGTAATTGTGATCTGCCCGAACATACCGGCCCCGTTGACACGACCAGTGTCGTTCAATGCAAAGGTAGTAATGCCAGCTTAAGGGCCTTATTCTGTATCACGAACGATAGGCAAACCAAACGATTCGTCTGCAGACGACAACCTCTCTGATTGCGATTTTAAGCTCTATCGGTCGCCTTCGTCTTGCTTTTCATACATTACGTTGCAATGGTCTCGGTTGCATTTAAACCGGCTAAAATGATGACGCCGGACTAATTTTTGAAGCATGCCCCTGCAGACGAATCGTTCGTGTTGCCTATCGTTCGTGAATAAGGCTGTATGTATAGCACGGCGAATGATACCATTGCATGTTCGTATATTTGCAACACGCACCATTCCATCGGTCCCTGTAACCACTTCTGTGGGGGAAAATTGTCCTCGTGGACGATCACTATGGAACCAACCTCGACGTTGCGCTGAGGTTTCGACCATTTGGCTCTGCTTTGAAGCTCTAGCAGATACTCTCGCCGGAATGCACACCAGAATCGATCCTTTAGGCAAGATATGCGTTGACTTCGCCTTGAGTACGGCGGGTTCTCGTCGTTGGTGGAAGGCTCGGGTACGGCTTAGAGTGCGCAACCGATTAGAAAATGCGCTGGTGTAAGTGCCTCCCCGTCGTTGGGGTCTTCGGACATAGGAGCTATTGGTCTTGAATTTAGGATGGCTTCGATTTCCACTAACACGGTGGTCAACTCTTCGAAAGTTAAATTGGCGTGCGCGATGGTACGATGGAGCAGGTTCTTTGTAGGTTTTACTGCTGCCTCCCACAAACCGCCGAAGTGAGGAGCGCGCGGGGGGATGAATTCGAACTTGACGCCTTGATCCGCGGCGAAGTCCAGTATTTCCCTTCGCTTCGCTTCGATGAAGAACATTTCGTGTAGCTCCCCCAACTTGGCTTCGGCTCCGACGAAATTTGTGGCGTTGTCGCACACGACCTTCTCCGGTAGTGCTCTCCTCCCGATGAACCTTTTGAAGCAATAAATAAAAGAATTCGTGGACAGATCAGAAACCGCTTCTATGCGGACAGCTTTGGACGAAAAACAAACAAACACAGCTACATAAGTTTTGTAGGGAGGCTTGCCACGAATTTTATACCATGTATAAATTGGGCCACAAAAATCAATGCCGGATATTAAGAACGGTCTTACAGATAATAGTCGGTCCTTACGCAAATTTCCCATTATTTGGGTCAGCAACTTTGGCTTGTACCTAAAGCAATGGGTGCAACTATATACCACCTTTCGAGCTACTTCTCTTGCGTTTATCGACCAAAGTTTTAAACGCATTAATCCGACCAGAACTCTTGGCCCAGCATGGCAATTAGTCACATGTAAATAAGGGTGACAGGTAATAAGATCAACGAAAATAAGGTCAATTGACTTTATTCCCCCCCCCTTCCCCGTCTCCCGCCATGCTGTAAAGCAGGTAGATATATTTTTTGTATACGTTGAAATAAAATTTTTATATATTTTATACATCGAGGGCTTATATTCAATAAAATACAGTACAGATAGAGGGCACTTTTCACAAAGATGAGATTCTGATATAAAAATCGACCTAAGCTTTAACTGTCATCAGTGATATTAATGCTACGTTATATAACGACAGGTAATAAGTCCCAGATGGTTTCTAAAATCACAAATTAGTTTTTGTGCAAATTGCAGATAGAGGTTATTAATGAATTCAAGCCCTCGATATTTCACATTTTTATATTTGTAAGTTGTTAGAAGCAGGGATGCCAACTTGGCTCAAACCGTGCCATTTGTCCCGATTTTACTTCAAATGGCACTTAATTTTTCAATTTGGCACAAAGTGCCAAAATGGCACTTTTGTAAAAAAATAACATTTTAATACATTTTTGTGAAATCCTATGCTAGCACTTCTTTTTCTCAACTAAAAGTTTCTAATTTATAAAGGCTATTCAACTGGTTTATCTTATTTTATCATTGCAATTTTGTTTGGAAAATTAAGCTTTGTTTTATTGCTTAATGTGAATGATTAAAAGGAATGACACCTTTTTTGGCACTTTTATTTTTCTATTTGGCACATTTTGGCACTTTTTTATCCTCAATAGGGCACCTCATAACTAAGGAGAGTTGGCAGCCCTGATTAGAAGATTTCTGCTGTGTTTTGGGGCAACAACTTGTCTGCAGTAAAAAAGCATATAATTTGTGTTTCAAAAGTGTGTGAAAACCAATCAATTAACTTATATGATCTCGGTTCCGATATTAAATAATCAATAATTGTATATACCCACATTTTGGCACATTAGCTCGTTGAATGTGCCATCTAATAAATAGTGTCGTCGTTCTCCTTAGCTGCTTTTAAATGATGTCGTCACAAATTGCTGGCGGAGACATGAATACAGTGTAAGAAAATTCTTTTTCTATAATTGTTTCCTTATAGAAAGGTTGGTTTCTTTTCCACCTTAGACATTCCGAATTAGTTCAAAATATGCTAATGTAAAACACAGAATTCTTTCAGTGTTCCTCCGGGGTTTTTGGACATGGACTGTTTCTTCAATTTAATAGTGTTCGCTTTATTTTTGTGGAAACGAAACATGGTTTGGAAGTTATGGATCATTTCTACACTCTTTTTTTCAAATATTTCTCGTATTCCAGCTGTGCGCAGGCGTTTAGTTTTTCGCATCGTGTGTTCGTAATATCCGTTTTTTTAATAAAATCAATTGGTGGTAGTTCATGATTGGATTGTGGATTGATACCACACTGAGAATTTGGCAATAACCTTTTTCATGTATTAAA
>NW_016157441.1:154378-163942 GCF_001687245.7 Rhagoletis zephyria
AAACAACACTTACGGGGCAATGTTTATTGTAAGAACAACATTTTTTTCTATGAATCGACATACTTTAAGCATTGTTGACGCTATTTCCATTTGAATGAGGAAATAGCGTCAATGACTTTATTTCCAAATTTTTGTTGACTTTATTTCGCTTTTGAAAAGGTAATAATGTCAATTGACTCTATTTCGCACCAGGGTGGGAAATAAAGTCAATTGACCTTATTTCCATTGACCTTATTACCTATCACCGTAAATAAGTGGCATAGAATGCTACAAATCAAGTTTTTGGCATCAGTAATGGATGCGTTGTATTATACGGCAGAGGAGCGTTTTTTAATCGGCCACCTACCCGTAACAGCAAAATTTTCTACCACTTTCTTCATATTCGTGCAAGAACGGGTTAAGCCTTTGTATCTGCTTATTAACCGGCAATGAATTGTGGATACAGTTTATAACGTCAGCATATTCTTCGTGCTGTATGGTTTCAACAATTTTTAAAAATGCTAATTCGAGCTCCTGAGCAGTAATTTGAGGCTGTGTATTTCTATCTATGGTTGTCTTAATAAAGCGATAAACATAAGCAAAAATTCGTAAAATTTTTTAATATGTGGAGCAATTATCCATGACTTTCCTAACTATGCTGGGCTCTCTTTCGACAGCCAGCGCGACCACCTTTGATTTGCGAATTTCTGAGAACTTGAGATTTTCTGGTGGCTCTAGATGTTTGTTTACTGGCCAATTTTCCTCGTCTTTAGCTAAAAAGCTTGGACCATCGAACCACATTGATTGACGTAAGTCATCCACGTTACAACTACGTGAAACGATATCTGCTGGATTGTGGGCAGTGGGAACATGACGCCAAATTGCTTCATTCGACCATTCCTGAATATCGGCAACCCTGTTTCCAACAAAGGTTGATAGCAATGAAGGGTGTTTTTTGAGCCAATATAATACAATCTCTGAGTCGCTCCAAAACATGTCCTTTTCAGTGTGTGGTAATAGATTTTGAGCGATAACTTGCCACAATTTTGCAAGTAAGTGGGCGGCACACAATTCGAGTCTAGGAAGGGTTTTAGTCCTAAGTGGAGCAACTTTCGATTTGGCTGTATAAAGGATCGTTTTGTATTGATTATGGCATTTGCTGCGAATGTAAATGCAACAGCCGTAAGCACGCATCGAGGCATCAGCAAACCCGTGAACTTGAATTTTTGATTTTGACGATATGTTCACGTAACGTGGAATCTTTATATATGGAAACTTTCGAAAATTTTCCTTAAAGCTCTCCCAACTTGTAGCCACTGCAAAGGGCACAGACTCGTCCCAGTCCAACTTATGCAACCAAAGGTCTTGCAACAGTAATTTTGCCTTTGTAATGACTGGACATAAAAGACCAAGTGGGTCGAACAAGCGGGAGGACACCGACAAAATATTCCGCTTCGTTGCCTTCAAATCATCAAACTTGTCCACCAGATTAAAATGGAGCCCATCGCTTTTTGGATGCCACAAAATACCCAACGTTTTAGTGGTTTCAGTGTCGTTAAATGTTATCGGCTTTTCAATATTGTGGCTATCTTTCAAGAAATTATTGTTCGAATACCACTTTGCTAATTTAAACCCACCTGACTCAAGAATTTTTATAACTTGGCCTTTGATTATTTCCAGCTCCTCTAATGTATCAGCGCCTGACAATAAATCGTCCACATAAAAGTGTTCCTGGATTACCGCCGAACCGACAGGCATTTTGTCTCGATTCTGATTGCTAAGTTCCTTCAAACATCGAATTGCTAAATATGTTGCTGGTGAAGTACCATATGTTACCGTGTTCAATCTATAAATACTTATAGGCATATTCGGGTTTTTCCTCCACAAAACGAGCTAAAAATTTCGGCCTGCTTCATGAATTAGTACCTGTCGGTACATTTTGCTAATATCCGCAGTAATGGCGAACTTACGGCAACGAAAATTTAGCAGAGTCGTATAAAGCTCTGGTTGAATTGTGGGACCGACCATTAATGTTTCGTTCAACGAAATATTCAAAGAGGTCTTGCACGAAGCATCAAACACAACCCTCAACTTAATTGTCAAACTGTCTGGCCGCACGACAACTTGATGCGGTATAAAATAATGTGGACCAGTGGGTATACAATTCTCTGTTTTTGACATATGGCCAAGTGTCAAATATTCTGTCATAAACTGATTGTACATATCTCGAATTTCGGGGGTTTTTAAAAGCCTACGTTCAAGCGACAAAAATCTTATCTTTGCGGTTTCATATTGAATGGGAGATGAACCTCAAACCGACCAGATGGCAAAAGTTTTCTGTTTGCTATAAAGTGTTCTTCAAATTTATTATGTTCTTTTGATAGGTTTTTTAACCTCATTGGGCCTTCTTCGATTTCCAAAATTTTCGGTCGAACGCATCAAGAGAGGCCAATTGTGATTCACTGCTCGTATTTACCAAATGGCAAGACCTATTTTCACAGCTTTCAACCGATTTGTACCGACCAGATACAATCCAACCAAGCAATGTTTTTTGCAATGTTGGCAGCGATTCATTCCATTTTATTTGACCGACACACAAGAGTTCAAAAAATATGTCAGCTCCAATTAAAAGGTCAATTTTTTGCCGTTTGTTAAAGTCAGTGTCAGCCAACTCAATATTCTCCGGGATTTGCCACGATTCTACGGCCAAGTTTACTTCTGGTTGATAGCCAGATATCGATTCTATCACCCAAAATTCTGCTTGAAACTCGAAATCGGTAACTCTGGACTTTACCGTGGCTGCAACCTTGTGCTTTAAATTTGCATTTATTTCTCCAATTCCTGATATATTTAAATCTTTATATTCCCGCTTTTATCGCAAGTTATGAGCACATTCCTCACTTATAAAATTAACTTGGGAGCCGAAGTCTAAAAGTGCTCGTACGGTTAAAGTTTTCCCAAAACGATCTTTTATTTTGACCATAGCGGTATCCAGCACTACGACGTCATTGGTACTCGAAACACGATGCGAATAGCTTTGATTTGATTCTTGTACAGAGGCAGAAGCAGCAGCAGCTGCAGGATTGGAAGGAATCAACGACAAAGTGGTATTGCTACAATTATTTGCTTGAACTTTATATCTGTGCAGTAGTGAATGATGAGAACGACGACAAATTCGGCATTGAGACCGATTACAATTGCGGACTGAATGCCCACTTTTCAGGCAATTAATGCAGTACCCACCCTTCTTAACAAAATCGAATCGGTTGGCGACTGGCAGAGCAGCGAACGCATTACAGGTGTATACAGAATGACTGATTTGTTTACAAAAGGTGCATTGTTTATCATTATTTGCATTTGCGATAGTAAAAGAAGCCTTATGTTCATTCTTGTTGTTAATAAATTTATTGTATTTACTCGAATGTGGACGAGTGGTCGACTGTACGGTAACAGAACCATTCTTACTTACCCGATCCTCATTCACCTCAAGTGACTGAAAGCAAGGAATCAAAAGTTTTGAGCAAGTATCCCATGAGGGAAGTACCTAACGAGAGCAATGAATCATATACAGCAGAAACTGTATCAACCGCGTTGCGTAAAGCCGATGGATTGGGTTTGGTAATTTTGGGTATTTCAAACAATCGCTCCACATTGTCAAAAAATATTAGCGCTTTCTTGTCATAGCGTTCAGCTAACGTATCTAGTACTTTCGAATAGTTGCCCTGCGTGACTTGGAACGCTTTTACGGTTCTTAACGCATCGCCAGATAAGCAGCTCAATAAGTGGTTAAACTTCTCAATAACAGCCAAGTGTGGGACTGAGTTCACTAAGTTATTGAAGGAACTTATAAAATTCTTATAATCCGCATATTTGCCATCAAACGTCGGTAGTCTTAACTTTGGTAAGCGAGAGGATTGTGGCATGGCAAAACTGAACGTATTTTCCATTAAGGAGCTATCACGCTGTTTATAATCACCCAACAGTTGCATCAGCTTTGATTTACAACTAATACAAAGCTCCTCTATATGTATGTATCTCCTCTTTTGTCATCACTAGGGTCCTCTTTTTCTATTTCCGTTTGGAATGCCATAATCTGTTTTATATATGAATTTAAAATTTCTAGTCGGCATTCTAAATCTATGGCATTCCAAGTAGCAGTAGAACTCTCTAGCCTATTTATTCGTGTGATATTTCCATGCGCTATTGATCTTTGTTGCTTTAAAGTGGCCACCTTTGAGCCAGGAGCAACTGTAGTACCCTCAGTTGGATTTGTGGACATTTTATCCCTATTTTCTTTTTGTTAATCAAAATATTCAATTTTACCACAAAATTTCACAAAATTTTGCCTCGAATGACCGCCAACATGTATTCAAAGGGAAATGAACGACGAGTAATACAGTCAAATCTGATTACTCAAAATAGCAATGCACTTGCACCTTCTTTCTATTTTGATCGCACTCCAGCGACAACTTACTTAAAATCTCATCAATTTAGTAATAGTCCCGAACCAGTCCAAAAGCAGTGAAATGTGGTACTTTCACTAAACTATTTTATTTCAAATTTTAAAAGCAGGGAAGGTAATCATTATGAGTAAAATAATTTAAAGCAGCATTTAATCATTATTTTATGAATTATTATTGAGTTTTATTTTTTCGCTCAAACGGAAATAATTATTATTTGATTTTTATTTTTGGCATTACAAATAATGATTATTTTATGATTTTTATTTTTTCGCGCAGAGATATCATTAATTTTGAGTTTTATTTTTCCACTTAAAAATAATGATAATTTATAAAATTGAAAAGGCCATACAGACGCAACCTACTGAAATTTTGACCTGAAAAGTTTGGGTCTTATTACCTTATAAGAGTGCGGCTACCTCTCAAAAGGATACGTCGGTAATCACGCTGGTATAGTTTTTGAGTTGCTCAATAATCATTATACTTAGTGATTCCATAAACAAAGGCCAAGATCCTGAAGGACAATTGAGAAAGGCAATGCAGTTGCAGAAAAGAGGTTAAAAAAAAGTGTCAAAATAATTACCACTTTCTCACTAAATTTATTTAAAAATGCAAGCCACGAGAGCTACCTTTTTTTTAAGAAAAGACAAATTAATTTTTGTTTTATGCAATCCAGCACAGCTACCTTAATACAGTCAGTCAACTACAGTACAACGAATTTTTTACAATACGGGCAACTATTTTTTAAATATTTTAGTTTTCGGCAATTTTTTATAAAATCCCCAAAAATCAGAGTTCCAAACCTTGTGCAAAATTTAAGAAAATTCTGCAAAATTTCATTAAAATAATTCACTTTCTATTTGCGCTCTCTAGAAAAAGTTGAGTTTTCAGTTTTTTAGCCCATTCAATTTTAGTATAATGAAGTGCAAGTATGAGGAAGCTTGGACTTACCAAACAACAACAAAAAATTGCTAAATATCAATGGTAAGTCCTAGCTGCCTCAAACTTGCACTTGCAAGCCTGATTAGAAATGTAGATCTAAGGTGACGAATTTATAACAGGTTGGGAACTATAAAAAATGGATGCAGATCGAACTAGATCTCATCTGTCGAATTAGGAACTGGTTTGGAACTATAGAAAAAGGGATGCAAAACGAACTAGATCTTATCTGTCGAATTTAGAACTGGTTCGGAACTAGCGCCAAAGGGATGCAACGGGGGACAATTGACACTTCCTACGACATCGCAATGTTAAATTCGCCAGTCGCTAGCATGCAAAAGAGAATTAACGCGTACTAGTCATGGTTCCAAATGCACTAGAACCGAACCAGTTCCGCACTATTTCGTTTCCCTATAGGGATACGACGGAACTCCGCAACTCAAGAAAGATCGCTCACAGAGTTAAACTCAGCACTCATTAGTATCCAAAGCTTTAGCATAAGGATTTTATATATGCATGTATGTAACTACACTCAAATGCCACTCAATTTGTAAATAGTTGTGCTATAATTCGAGCTATCATATCGCTAGCTTAGAGTGAAAAGTTGCTAAGTCCGCTTTTTATGAAAACTCATATTTTGATATAGGAGGCTAGAGAAATTGAATACGCATCGNCACAAATCCAATAAGGCCAAAATAATACGACATCTTTTAATAAATATCGAATCCTTCTGATTCTTATGGAGTTTTGCTTTGCTTTAAACGCGCAAAATGTTTGATTCAAAGTCTTGCGAAATAGTTAAAGAAAATGGCTATAGAAAGATTTTTTCCTCTCCTGTAAAATTTTTAAAATGGGACTTAGCAACTTTTCTTTCTAAGCTAGCGATATGTATGTGCATTCGCAGCTAGCAGAACAAACAACAACCAAACTTCTGCTGACGCCTACAAAATTCCTAATAAGCTATTATTTAGAGTGAAATTATTAACATCAACTTAAGAGCAACTTGTTTACCGTACATATATATGTATGTATTAGGGCATTCAATCCCGGGATCCAGAATCCCTGGATCCCCGGCACTTCCATGTCCCGGAATCCCGGGATTTTTACTAATTCATTTACAGAATGAAAGAGATGTTGAAAACGAAAAAAAGAATTTATTTGACTTGAAACACGAGAAATACAGAAACTAAAATTTGGATTCAAAGTGAACTTGAGTCATTTGCACTTGGAAGTGAATTTCAGGAACTGCCTGAATAACTGTACTTGTTCAAATATTTTATGCAAGAACTGTGTAATAACGAAAAATCTGGTAGCAATTCAAAACACAAGCTTTTACAGTGTGGCTGAATTGTTCCTCATTTTACTTTGTTGGCTTTTTTATACCCGAGCGCACTTGTGCACAAGGGTATATTAATTTTGTTCACATAACGGTTCTTTGTAACAGCCAAAACGAATCGAGATAGATATAGACAAATGTATACATATATGCTCAGAATGAATAGAGAAGTCGATTAAGCCACTCGAGCCAAAATTCAGATATCTCAACGAAATTTGGTATATAGGTTTCCATTAATCCAAGGTAGGTTGGTATTGAAAATGGGCGAAACCGGACTGTAACCACGCCCACTTCCCATATAACGGTAATTTCCAGAAATACGAAAACTGCGATATTTCAGTAACTGCTGAAGATAATTCACTCAAAATTGCTATTTACAATAATTTTCAGAGGAAAAATAAGAACATTATAAATTTTTGGAAAATGGGTGTAGCCACGCCCACTTATGGTTACATGTGTATATCTTGGTAACCGCTGCACTAATTTCTTCCAAACTTGGCACAGTTGTTGGCCTTAGAGCAGCATACTAAATGGCCGAAAATTTAAAAAATCCGACAATAACCACGCCCACATCCCATATAACGGTAATTTAGAGAAATACAAAATCTTCGATAAATCAGTAAATATTAAAGCTAATTTATTCAAAATTAATTAATTAAAATTTTGGAAAATGGGCGTGACACCGCCCACTTATGATCACATATATGTATATCGGTAACCGTTCTACCAATTTCTACCAAACTCGGTATTTTTATTGTGCTTGCCACATAAAAGCAAAACGTTGAAAATTATTGAAATCGGACTAAAATTATGGCTGCTTTTCATATAACGGTAAATTTCAGAAATGCTTGAAACTGCAATATTTCGAAATTTAAGGACGCTAATTTACTCAAAATTGATACACCCCGGCTTACTATCTAGCGGTAGGTTTCGGAAAGGTGAAAAAACATGTTTAATACTTGCGCCGGGTATTTAATATTCGGCTCCGCCCGAACTTTGACTTTCTTACTTGTTTGGAAAAGGATTTCTGTAAATATGAGTAAATGTTTTTGACAAGTAATATAGATATTTTAGAATTAAAATTATTTAAACATCAAATTACATACTCTTTTACTAAGGAGCATTATGCTCCCCTAAGACCAAATGTGTTGACAATGAATCTGTGTGGTTTGAAAAAGGCGAACCTACTTCAAAATGCAAAAAGTTATTATGAAGCCGAAATCCCGAAAAATCTCGGGTTCCCGGGATTCGAATTTTTACATTCCGAAATCCCGGTATTTTTAAATTGCTTCGGGATTGAATGCCCTAGTATGTATAAGCGCAGCATAAACGAGAATCTCAACTATAGCATGCAGCATAGAGTAAGTAATAACTTTACTTTTTACTCAATGCATGCAGTCAAGGCGAAACGAGCTAATGACGAAAATGGTTAGGTCGCATACAATGCTAAGAGAAACGAATAGACTTGTGCTCCGGTCAAACCTAATATATGTAGTTTTTATTTTTTTTCTCATTTCAAATGGTATTTATGCCAATGAACTAGTATGCCGCTCTTGTTCAAATGACTTTCAAGTAACTTGTACCGGTACTTATTTATTAAATTAGCTCTATGTAAACCGATTATGTATTAATTTGGAGGGAACTTCTGACAATGTGTTAAGATTCTTTACATATGTATAGTATAATCATTCGATATGACATGAAAAAATGATCTTTCACGAATATTAAATATTAACCAGGCGAGGTTTTATTAAGGAAAATTTCCCAACATCTACAATTTACAGTACCTCTATCATCTGTGACACAGATAATCTCCGAGTCGGTTTACTCATCTTGATTATGACTGGAAAAGATGTGTCCTAATTCGTCCAACTCCAATATTCGTCCCTTTGGCTAAAGATGTTTAGATATGCTTCTTCCGGGCAGCTTTGCTATCCCTCGGCGGCACTTCAATCGCTTGGCGTGAAGTCTTCCCTTTCCAGATTAATATTTACGGCGGGTAAACCACAGCCAGTTAATTAAACTAATAAAACTCGCGAAAACAGATCCCTGCTAATGTTGCAGCAGGGGTTTTTGCTGCTTTTGATATAAACGTTTAAACGAAAACGTACAAAGGTTCGGGACTATAAACTTCGGTAAGTTAGTAGCTATAGCGAAAATGAAACAAGTGTTACAGACTGTGGTTTTCGAACGACTGACTTTAATGAGTATAAGTATAATACGGTAGACAAACGGGCTCGATTATTTGCATAACCAGCCTTTATTTGCTTTGACTCATGCATTTTCCTCTTTAATATGCGCATAAGAAGCTGAACAAATGCACGAAATTTTTGGGAATTAACTCGGATCCGGGCAGTTTTCGTTGACAACACTGGTCAGCTGTTGTCTTTTCTACAAGTAAGCAAACAAAGCGCGCGTGTTCCGCGTCCGCAGTAGCCGAGTGGTAAGAGTTACGGGATACAAGCCTGTAGCTGCCAGGTTCGATCCTCGGTTGGAGCGATTGCGAAATTTTTTTTTGTTTTTATTTATTTTATATTTTTTTTATTTTATTTGATCTATGTATTTAATGTTACTTTATTTTGTTTTCATTTGCTTTATTTTATATCACTTTTTTTATTTTACTATCAGTTAATTTAAATTTTTAGAGTTGAATTTTAATAAAAAGTCAACAACAACTAACTGAAAGCAACGTAAAAAAAATATAGAACTTATAAAAAAAAGAATGAAAAAAAAAATAAAACAAGTAAGAGCAGCGCTGTCTTCGGCTATGCCGAAGGCTTCATACCTTTCATGAACATCTGCAAATTTTACTTTGACAGATTACTGCTTTTGAATACATCTGCATACATC
>NW_016157441.1:164629-200189 GCF_001687245.7 Rhagoletis zephyria
AAAAAAAAATGAAAATTTAATTGGCCGTGGGACTCGAACCCACGACCTTGCGGCTCGTTTATCCGCATAACTGCCGTCTGTGAGGTCAAAATTATTATGCGCATATGTATGCCAGATTATATGCATAAGCTTTGCCGTCTGTCACAGCTTTAATGTTACAACAACTTTATAAGTTCATGGGGTTGTCATACACAGCAAATTAGGCACTAACTTATGTACAGTACGAAATTCATTTGGATAATTCAAAAAAAGGTATTAAAGTATTAAAATTATTAAAAGTAATAGTACAAGTGCAACTTAATATTTCAATGTAATTCAATGTAATTGTGATCAGCCCGAACATTATTAAATAATTTGACTTTACCTTTTTAAACAGGTAGCAGCTTTCTTTAATATTGTAAATATTCATCCTTAGTTTGATCTTACCACCTTTTTTTCACGTCATATGTTATTATTTCATTTAACTTATGCATACTTTAATTAAATTCTAATTTTGAAACAGGTGGAAACCCTATTCAAAATATTTTAAAACGAAAACCTTGTTTAGCCTTTTTCGACGGACACACATAATTCGATACATATTTAAATTGTGTATCTAGTTCTCTTAATTCAAGTGAATTAGCTTTCTAAAATCTATGGCAACCCTCTTAAATAAAGTTCAGAAAAAAACATGTTTAAGTCATGTCAATTTATACCCATACTTTAATAATTCATTTGACTTGTTAAATAATTTCCGGTGGAAACCCTCTTTAATGATATAAATGCTCAAACTAAATATTTCTTAATACTCCTTTGTTTGACGCCAATATTTCAATATTTTATATCACTTAATTTAATTCGATTTTTCCTTTTCAAATTATTTTTAAACCAAAATTTTTTTCGTCTGACATTTGTATCGTGATACAAATATAAATTTTCCAATACTATCAATTCAAATTCAATTTAATTATAAAATCAGGTGGCAGTTTGGAAATAAAGTTTCTTCAAAGCAATTTTGATTTAATTTCATATTGAAGTAATTTATTTAACCTATTGCTTATGTTGAATCTAATTTTGTAACAAGGTGGCAACCCTCTGCGAAATATTTTTCAAACCAATACTTTATTCGTCTGACATCCATATCAGGATATGCATTTCAATTTGCTGCCTTTATTTATGTCGAACTTACTTTTTGAAACAGTGGGCAACCCTACTACATACTATTAAGAAATAAAGCCTTTTCAAACCCATTTCGATAGATACGTATAGTGTAATAATTGATTTAACCTAAAAACAATTTGAATTTAATTTTTTGTATCAGGTAGCAACTCTTTTTGAAAAAGTAAGAAGACATTGCACATACAGGACAAGCCCTTCAATTTGATACCTCATTTTGTAAAATCGAACGAAGGGTACAGATCTGATATGACGAACAAGTTTTCGCGTATTATGCATTCATGTGTACATACATAGATTACTAAAAGAAAAACAGATCCACATTAACTCAATCCACATATGTACGTATGCATGTATTTACATACATACGCTGCGATTAGCTTAAAAATATTGCGCCATCTGATACTCAAAAGCCGAAATACCTACACACACATAATTTTTGTCTCCTCTCACTTCCAACGCATGCACCATGATTCAATAATGAAAGGTTTGCTCAGAACACAGTTTCACAGTTAAGGGAGTGTCAAAACTCGAATGTCAATAATGAGCGAACCTTTAGTTATTGAATCATGCGCGTGCACGTGTTTGCAAAATGATGACAAAGTGGTTTTGTATGGAAAATCATTTATGCCCATATATTTGAATAAAATAAACATACCTAAAAGATATCAACCAATACTTCCCATATACCAAACGATAGGAAAAACCTTGAATTTTTGATTAAAGAAAACAAATTGCTGAAATTATATAATACTTGTACACGAAAATATTTATCTTGCTCCAAGGAACCTATATCCCGAAAATGAAAGTTATATCCGCAAATCATAAGTTGCTAGAGTACTTTAGAGTCTCAAATTTTATCCCAAAATAAGCCAATATTTATCGTTGTTTCTACGACAGAAACGGAATTGGTTACTTTCAAGGATATATGATGTCGATAGGTTTGGAATTTTTTCTTTGAAACGCCATACTTTTATTTGAAATCGCTTCATGAGTTCTCGTGCAACATACGTGTTCGTGAAGCTCTAAAAATTACAACTACAACATTTAAGCATTTAAGCCTCCACATCGAAACGTAAAACGTATTCTTCGTCAAAATTTGCTAAAATGAACGGAATGAATGGGCTGCAAAACTGCATACTCGGAATGTTTCTAAGAAATTTAATTTGTCCAATTATGCTAATTTTTGAACAAAGTTAGAAATTTTGACTTACATGGTTTTTGTTAGATATTATATTTTTCTTATCCATTATATTTTGGAGGGAATTAGTATTATTTTTTCTAATTTTACTAATTTAAGTTAGAATCATTTCATAAAAAAAAAACTTAACAAACAATTATAAAAACCTTTAAAAAATTTAGACAAGAATGATGGGCTACAATATAGCGAGAGTACCAGTTTAACAGAATAAAACATAACCACAGATCATACAAGATAATGATGCTGGCTACGTTTATGGCTCCCTTATATTCTATGTCCTTTGTGGTAACAAAAGTGCTGCCACGTTTGTGCGAAAAATTATTTTTAAGCCAGAGTACAGGGAGACTCCTATTAAATTAATAAAGAAAACACTGAAAATCGGGATTTAATCTGTACAAATATGAAAAATCGGGGCACTTTTACGTCCCGACCTTTAAAAAATATTCGGCGGGACAATTTTCTCAAAATCGGTATTGTCCTGCCAAAATCGGTACGAATGGTCACCGTAACTTTACACTAAGCACCGGAAAAGTGTTCATATATATTAACTATTAAATACAAATCATCATATCTGTGAATCAGGGACCGAACATAACAGCTATTGATGAAAACTGTCATGGAAAAATTCACTATGACGAAAATGTTCTACAACTAAGTGATACATACCAACCGATTTCTTTTTTCACCAAGACTCAAATTTGAAAAAAAAATTTGTTTGCAATTTTTATGCAAAATTAAAAAAAAAAATAACAATTATTTTTGATTTTTATATTATGTGTCTTAGATAACAGTTATTAAAGACTTTTACTTTTAAAAGTCATCATTATAAATCAGTCACCGACTTTTATTTTTAAAATCATTCGTATAAAAGTCACTAACACTTTTCGCAGTTAAGAAGGTGTTGGGAAACAAGAGTTTACTACTATTTATACAAATTTCTTTTATAAGTATGGTTTAAAAAATAAAGGTCAGTGACTGATTTTTGTTTATGACTTTTATAAATAAAAGTCTTCGATAACTGTTATCTAAGACATATAATTTAAAAATCAAAAATAACTGTTATTTGCAGATTATTTAGATAAAAATCAAATATAATTGTTATTTTCGATTTATAAAACAAAGGTCAGAAATAACGGTTATTTAAAGAGTAATTAAATAAAAGTCAAAGAATAATTGTTAAAAAGAGTTTTTTTTAAGGACAATATAAGTATGTACATATGTGGGGTTAAAAATTTGTATTTTTGACGCAAAACAATCTCAAACTCCAATTATATATTCCAATTTTATATATTAGATAGAAGCCCCACGATGTAGACCTTTAGAGAACAAACGGCCAAAATTGACTTACGTGTGTCGTTTTTTCAAATGCTCAGATTTATTGCTGTATACATATGTATAAGCATATCGAGCCCTAACCGCCAAAATAACGCAAGCGAAATTTTTTTCAAAATTTTCTTTTTGATGCAGAAATATTCCTCGATTATCTAGATGCATTTCTGCATCAAAAAGAAAATTTTGAAATAAATGTCGCTTACGTTATTTTGGCAGTTAGGGCTCGATATATTCATATTTTATTCATATGCATATTATTCATATATTAATAACGCACGTTTATACGTTTTTTAAGGTTGCAATTATAATATTTGATAAGGAGAAGATGTTCAGTGTAACAGATAACTAAACTCACAAAAAATTTCGAATAAATGTGTCGTTGCATCTGTTTTTTATACCAACTAACTATGTATATGAATTGGTCAAACTTTGTTTGCGTTTACTCATATGTAGGAAAGTTTTGAAATAATTCTCCTTGTTATTAAACATGCGATATTTTCTAACTGAGAATAAGATCCCCATTTTCACATTTTCCTATTGTGCTTTTCCAGACGTCATCACTGTACCTCAAGTGTGAAGCAAACAGATACTATTTTGGAGACTACAGGTAATATTTAATATTTACAAACATCTCTGTTTTTGCTAAAAAAAATTGCAAATATTTACAGATTTGTTGGATGAGTCAGAGGCACGTATACGTTCCAACACTTGGTCTAAAAAAGACCTTGAAAAATCTCGTTTAAAACTATTATATGATCTCGGTGATCAAGCCACTTTGATTAAGCCGGTGGATAATTTAAAACCTGAAGGAGAATTTACAGTTCCGGAAAAAATTTCATTCCAGCCATCACAGAGAACTAAAATTATAACTCGTAATGATAACCTGCGTACGGAAGGAGAAATGACCTTTACCGAAAAGGAGGAATATCAGTATGTAACAAGACCTGTCCAAGTTAGGCCTATCGACAACCTAAAGCCTGAAGGTGAATTCTATGTGCCAGACAAGGCAAAGTACCAACCAGCAGAAAAATCTATTCAAATAAAACATAAAGATAATCTAAAGCCCGAGGGAGACTTTTATGCTCCTGAAAAGCAAGGTTATCAGCCCACTGAACGTCCATTACAAAAAAAACCGAAAGATAATTTAAAACCGGAAGGCGAATTTACGGTCCCTGAAAAGATTCCATATGAGTCAGCAGAACGGCCAACGCGAATTAAAAGAATGGATAACCTTCGCACCGAAGGCGAAATGACATTCGAAACCAAAGAAGAATATCATTCCATTGTAAGGCCTGATCAGGTTAAACCTACTGATAATCTAAAGCCAGAAGGAAAGTTTTACAGTCCGGAGAAGCCCAAATACCAGCCAGCCGAGAAACCAACGCAAATCCGGCATACAGACAACCTTAAACCCGAAGGCGAGTTCTACACCCCTGAAAAGCATAGTTTTATTCCTGCTGATCGTCCAACGCAGAAACGACCAGAGGATAATTTAAGACCTGAAGGTGACTTTTACGCCCCAGAAAAGCCAAAATTCCAATCAGGAGAGCGCCCATCCCAAGTAAAATACGCAGATAATTTGCGACCAGAAGGTGAATTTTACACTCCCGAGAAGCCTGAATATAAGCCTGCCGAGCGTCCAATGCAGAAAAAACCAGAAGATAACTTGAGACCAGAAGGCGAGTTTTACACACCTGAAAAGCCAGGATTTAGGCCAGCGGAACGCCCAATGCAAACGAAGCCAGAGGATAACTTACGACCCGAAGGTGACTTCTTTACTCCCGAAAAACCAGGATATACACCTGCTGAACGCCCCACACAGAAGAAACCAGAGGACAATTTGCGGCCGGAAGGCGAATTCTACAAACCAGAAAAAGTCGGCTTCCAGCCCGCAGAGCGCCCAACACAAAAGAGGCCGGTGGATAATCTAAGACCCGAAGGTGACTTTACGGCACCAGAAAAGATCCCATATAGATCTGCCGAGCGGATTGAGCGTGTTATAAGAAATGATAACTTGCGCTCAGAAGGCGAAATGACGTTTGAAACAAAAACGGAATATCAGTTTGTAATAAGACCCGATCAGGTGAAACCTACTGATAATCTTAAGCCAGAGGGAGAATTTTATACTCCAGAAAAACCAAAATACCAACCAGGAGAGAAACCAATGCAAATTCGGCACATAGACAACTTGAAGCCAGAAGGAGAGTTTTATACTCCCGAAAAATCTAGTTTCATACCTGCTGAGCGTCCAACTCAACAGCGCCCGGAAGACAACTTGAGGCCAGAGGGTGAATTTTATGCCCCAGAAAAACCAAAATTCCAACCTGGAGAACGTCCATCGCAAGTAAAATATGCAGATAATTTGCGACCAGAAGGTGAATTTTACACACCTGAGAAGACAGGATTTAGGCCCGCCGAACGCCCAACACAAAATAAACCAGAGGATAATCTACGTCCAGAAGGTGAGTTCTACATCCTTGAGAGGCCGACGTATCGGCCAGGGGAACGCCCAACTCAAATCATACCGGAAGACAATCTGCGACCTGAGGGTGAATTCTACACTCCTAAGAAGCCTGGATATAAGCCCGCGGAGCGACCTGTACAGAAAAAACCGGAAGATAACCTGAAACCAGAAGGTGAATTTTACGCACCTGAGAAGCCAGGATTTAGGCCTGCCGAACGCCCAACACAAAAGAAACCTGAAGATAACCTACGTCCAGAAGGTGAGTTCTACACCCATGAGAAGCCAAAGTTTCAACCAGGCGAGCGCCCAACTCAAGTCAGACCGGAAGACAATCTGCGACCTGAGGGTGAATTCTACGCTCCTGAGAAGCCTGGATATAAGCCTGCAGAGCGACCTGTACAGAAAAAGCCGGAAGATAACTTAAGACAGGAGGGTGACTTCTACACACCTGAGAAGCCAGGATTTAGGCCCGCCGAACGCCCTGTACAAAAGAAACCTGAAGATAACCTACGCCCAGAAGGTGAGTTCTACACCCCTGAGAAGCCGAAGTTTCAGCCCGGGCAACGCCCAAATCAAATCAGACCGGAAGACAACCTGCGACCTGAGGGTGAATTCTACGCTCCTGAGAAGCCTGGATATAAGCCTGCAGAGCGACCTGTACAGAAAAAGCCGGAAGATAACTTAAGACAGGAGGGTGACTTCTACACACCTGAGAAGCCAGGATTTAGGCCCGCCGAACGCCCTGTACAAAAGAAACCTGAAGATAACCTA
Source organism: Rhagoletis zephyria (assembly GCF_001687245.7). Lineage (NCBI taxonomy): Eukaryota > Metazoa > Arthropoda > Insecta > Diptera > Tephritidae > Rhagoletis > Rhagoletis zephyria. The sequence continues at coordinate 171,553 of NW_016157441.1, forward strand.
CGCCCAGAAGGTGAGTTCTACACCCCTGAGAAGCCGAAGTTTCAGCCCGGGCAACGCCCAAATCAAATCAGACCGGAAGACAACCTGCGACCTGAGGGTGAATTCTACGCTCCTGAGAAGCCTGGATATAAGCCTGCAGAGCGACCTGCACAGAAAAAGCCGGAAGATAATTTAAGGCCAGAAGGTGACTTCTACACACCTGAGAAGCCAGGATTTAAGCCTGCCGAACGCCCAACACAAAAGAAACCTGAAGACAACCTACGTCCAGAAGGTGAGTTCTACACACATGAGAAGCCCAAGTTTCAACCAGGCGAGCGTCCAACTCAAGTCAGACCCGAAGACAATCTGCGACCCGAGGGTGAATTTTACGCTCCTGCGAAGCCGGGATATAAGCCGGCGGAGCGACCTGTACAGAAAAAACCGGAAGATAACCTGAAACCAGAAGGTGACTTTTACGCACCTGAGAAGCCAGGATTTAGGCCCGCCGAACGCCCATCGCAAAAGAAACCTGAAGATAACCTGCGTCCAGAAGGTGAGTTCTACACCCATGAGAAGCCCAAGTTTCAACCAGGCGAGCGTCCAACTCAAGTCAGACCGGAAGACAATCTGCGACCCGAGGGTGAATTTTACGCTCCTGAGAAGCCTGGATATAAGCCGGCGGAGCGACCTGTACAGAAAAAACCGGAAGATAACCTGAAACCAGAAGGTGACTTTTACGCACCTGAGAAGCCAGGATTTAGGCCCGCCGAACGCCCCACACAAAAGAAACCTGAAGATAACCTACGCCCAGAAGGTGAGTTCTACACCCCTGAGAAGCCGAAGTTTCAGCCAGGGCAACGCCCAACTCAAGTCAGACCGGAAGACAATCTGCGACCTGAGGGTGAATTCTACGCTCCTGAGAAGCCTGGATATAAGCCTGCAGAGCGACCTGTACAGAAAAAGCCGGAAGATAACTTAAGGCCAGAAGGTGACTTCTACACACCTGAGAAGCCAGGATTTAGGCCAGCTGAACGCCCAAAACAAAAGAAACCTGAAGATAACCTACGTCCAGAAGGTGAGTTCTACACCCATGAGAAGCCCAAGTTTCAACCAGGCGAGCGTCCAACTCAAGTCAGACCGGAAGACAATCTGCGACCCGAGGGTGAATTTTACGCTCCTGAGAAGCCTGGATATAAGCCGGCGGAGCGACCTGTACAGAAAAAACCGGAAGATAACCTGAAACCAGAAGGTGACTTTTACGCACCTGAGAAGCCAGGATTTAGGCCCGCCGAACGCCCCACACAAAAGAAACCTGAAGATAACCTACGCCCAGAAGGTGAGTTCTACACCCCTGAGAAGCCGAAGTTTCAGCCAGGGCAACGCCCAACTCAAGTCAGACCGGAAGACAATCTGCGACCTGAGGGTGAATTCTACGCTCCTGAGAAGCCTGGATATAAGCCTGCAGAGCGACCTGTACAGAAAAAGCCGGAAGATAACTTAAGGCCAGAAGGTGACTTCTACACACCTGAGAAGTCAGGATTTAGGCCTGCCGAACGCCCAACACAAAAGAAACCTGAAGATAACCTACGTCCAGAAGGTGAGTTCTACACCCATGAGAAGCCCAAGTTTCAACCAGGCGAGCGTCCAACTCAAGTCAGACCGGAAGACAATCTGCGACCCGAGGGTGAATTCTACGCTCCTGAGAAGCCTGGATATAAGCCGGCGGAGCGACCTGTACAGAAAAAACCGGAAGATAACCTGAAACCAGAAGGTGACTTTTACACACCTGAGAAGCCAGGATATAGGCCCGCCGAACGCCCCACACAAAAGAAACCTGAAGATAACCTACGCCCAGAAGGTGAGTTCTACACCCCTGAGAAGCCGAAGTTTCAGCCAGGGCAACGCCCAACTCAAGTCAGACCGGAAGACAATCTGCGACCTGAGGGTGAATTCTACGCTCCTGAGAAGCCTGGATATAAGCCTGCAGAGCGACCTGTACAGAAAAAGCCGGAAGATAACTTAAGGCCAGAAGGTGACTTCTACACACCTGAGAAGTCAGGATTTAGGCCTGCCGAACGCCCAACACAAAAGAAACCTGAAGATAACCTACGTCCAGAAGGTGAGTTCTACACCCATGAAAAGCCCAAGTTTCTACCAGGCGAGCGCCCAACTCAAGTCAGACCGGAAGACAATCTGCGACCCGAAGGTGAATTTTATGCTCCTGAGAAGCCTGGATATAAGCCTGCAGAGCGACCTGTACAGAAAAAGCCGGAAGATAACTTAAGGCCAGAAGGTGACTTTTACACACCTGAGAAGCAAGGATTTAGGCCGGCCGAACGCCCTATTCAGAGGAAGCCTGAAGACAACTTGAAGTCAGAGGGTGTGTTTTATACTCCACAGAAATCGGAATATGTCCCCGCTGAACGTCCCACTCAGAAGAAACCAGAAGACAACTTGAGGCCGGAGGGGGAATTCTACATACCAGACAAGCCTGGCTATCAAGCAGCAGAGCGCCCAGCTCAAAAGAAACCGCAGGATAATTTGAAACCAGAAGGTGAATTTTATACTCCTGAGAAACCCGAATTCAGACCGGCAGAACGTCCCAGACAAAAGAAGCCAGAAGACAACTTGAGGCCAGAGGGTGAATTTTATAAGCTCGAAAAGCCTGGATTCCAGCCAGCAGAACGCCCAGCGCAAGTCAAACCGGAAGACAATTTGAAACCGGAGGGTGAATTGTATACGCCAGAAAAACCCGGGTATCAGCCCGCAGAGAGGCCACTTCAGAGGAAACCTGAGGATAACTTGAGACCGGAGGGTGAATTCGCTGTTCCAGAAAAGATTCCATATAAGCCAGCTGAAAAAACTGAGCGAATAATACGGAAGGATAACTTGCGTTCTGAAGGAAAAATGACATTTGAGACTAAACAGGAATATCAGTTTGTGATCAGACCAGAGCAAGTGAAACCCCTTGATAACCTTAAGCCGGAGGGAGAATTTTATGCTCCAGAGAAACAAAAATACCAACGAGGTGAGAAACCTTTGCAAGTTAGGCATGAGGACAATTTGAAGCCAGAGGGTGCGTTCTATACACCCGAGAAACCGGAATTTATCCCCGCTGAAAGGCCAAGTCAAAAGAAGCCAGAAGACAACTTGAAGCCAGAAGGAGAATTTTATTCTCCAGAAAAACCTAAATATCAGCCAGCAGAGAGACCACATCAGAAGAAACCGGAGGATAACTTGAGACCTGAGGGGGAACTTTCTGTGCCAGAAAAGATAGCATATAAGCCAGCTGAAAAGATGGAGATAATAATACGGAAAGATAATTTGCGTTCAGAGGGTGAAATGACATTTGAGACTAGAGAGGAATATCAGTTTGTTACCAGACCGGACCAAGTCAAACCTACTGATAACCTTAAGCCGGAGGGAGAGTTTTATGCTCCAGAAAAACCAAAATACCAACCGGCTGAGAAACCTGTACAAGTTAGGCATGAAGACAATTTGAAGTCAGAAGGTGAATTCTATACCCCTAAAAAAGCAGAATTTAGGCCCGCGGAACGACCTAGTCAGAAGAAGCCAGAAGACAACTTGAGGCCAGAGGGACAATTTTATACACCAGAAAAGCCTGAATATCAGCCCGCAGAAAGACCTCATCAGAAGAGACCGGAAGATAACTTGAGACCTGAGGGAGAATTTACAGTGCCCGAAAAGATAGCCTATAAGCCAGCTGAAAAGACGGAGCGAATAATACGGAAAGATAATTTGCGCTCAGAAGGAGAAATGACATTTGAGACTAGAGAGGAATATCAATTTGTTATTAGACCGGACCAAGTGAAACCTACTGATAACCTTAAGCCGGAAGGAGAATTTTACTCGCCAGAAAAGCCGAAATTCCATCCAGGGGAGAAATCATTACAAATAAGACACGAAGATAATTTGAAACCTGAAGGTGAATTCTATGTTCCTGACAAGCCAGAATTCAAACCGGCGGAACGTCCCAGTCAGAAAAAGCCGGTAGATAACTTGAAACCAGAAGGTAAATTTTATACACCGGAAAAGTCTGGTTTCCAGCCAGCAGAACGGCCACTTCAGAAGAGACCAGAAGACAATTTGAAACCAGAAGGCGAATTTTATGCGCCTGAGCGACCGGAATTCAAATCCGCGGAGCGGCCAACTCAGAAGAAACCGGAAGACAACTTAAGACCAGAGGGCGCCTTCACTGTGCCTGAGAAGACCCCATATAAACCAGCTGAAAAAACGGAGAGAATAATTCGGAAAGATAATTTACGATCAGAAGGGGAAATGATATTTGAATCCAGAGAAGAATATCAATTTGTTTCCAGACCTGAACAGGTTAAACCCTCTGATAACCTTAGGCCAGAGGGTGAATTTTACACTCCGAAAAGATCGAAGTACATCCCCGCGGAGCGTCCTACCCAGAAGAAGCCTGAGGATAATCTGCGGCCAGAAGGTAAATTTCATGCTCCCGATAAATCAGAATTTAAGCCAGGGGATCGGCCCTCTCAGAAGAAGCCTGTTGATAACTTGAGACCAGAAGGCGAGTTTTATATTCCTGATAAACCATGTTATAAACCGGCGGAGCGTCCAACACAGAAAAAACCGGAGGATAACTTGAGGCCTGAAGGTGAATTTTATTCTCCGGAGAAACCCAAATTCCAACCTGGCGAACGCCCATCGCAAGTAAGACACGTTGACAATCTGCGACCTGAAGGCGAGTTTTATGCTCCAGAAAAACCGGGATATAAACCAGCCGAACGTCCCTATCAGAAAAAACCGGAGGATAACCTGAAGCCAGAAGGTGAATTTTATTCTCCGGAGAAACCCGAATTCCAACCTGGCGAACGCCCATCGCAAGTAAGACACGTTGACAATCTGCGACCTGAAGGCGAGTTTTATGCTCCAGAAAAACCGGGATATAAACCAGCGGAACGTCCCTCTCAGAAGAAACCGGAAGACAACTTGAAGCCTGAGGGTGAATTTTATTCTCCACAGAAACCCGAATTCCAACCTGGCGAACGCCCATCGCAAGTAAGACACGCTGACAATCTGCGACCTGAAGGTGATTTTTATGTTCCAGAAAAACCGGGATATAAATCAGCGGAACGTCCCTCTCAGAAGAAACCGGAAGACAACTTGAAGCCTGAGGGTGAATTTTATTCTCCACAGAAACCCGAATTCCAACCTGGCGAACGCCCATCGCAAGTAAGACACGCTGACAATCTGCGACCTGAAGGTGATTTTTATGTTCCAGAAAAACCGGGATATAAATCAGCGGAACGTCCCTCTCAGAAGAAACCGGAAGATAACTTGAAGCCTGAAGGTGAATTTTATTCTCCGGAGAAACCCAAATTCCAACCTGGCGAACGCCCATCGCAAGTAAGACACGCTGACAATCTGCGACCTGAAGGCGAGTTTTATGCTCCAGAAAAACCGGGCTATAAACCAGCTGAACGTCCTTCCCAGAAGAAACCGGAAGACAACTTGAAGCCTGAGGGTGAATTTTATTCTCCGGAGAAACCCAAATTCCAACCTGGCGAACGCCCATCGCAAGTAAGACACGCTGACAATCTGCGCCCTGAAGGAGAGTTTTACACACCTGATAAACCGGGGTATAAGCCTGCCGAACGTCCCACACAGAAAAAGCCACAAGACAACCTTAAACCAGAAGGCGAAATTATTATGCCGGAAAAGACTGTATTTAAACCAGCTGAAAAAACTGAGCGCATTATAAGAAAAGATAATCTTCGAACTGAAGGTGAATTTGTGTATAAAGATAAACAGACATACGAATTTGTCAAAAGGCCTGACCAAATAAAGCCAGTTGACAATCTGAAACCTGAAGGAGAATTTTATAAGACAGAAAAGCCTTCTTACAAGCCAGGCGTACGTCCACTAGTTAAAAAGCCTGAAGATAATTTGAGGATGGAAGGCGAGTTTACTGTGCCAGAAAATGTTTCATTTAAGCCCTCCGAAAAGACAAAACGTATTATAAGGAAAGACAATCTGCATATGGAAGGGGAAATGACATTTTCCAAAAAGGAGCAATATCATTATGTCAATAGGCCAGAACAAATTAAACCTTCTGATAACTTAAAACAAGAAGGAGACTTCTATACTCCGAAGAAACCGAAATTCCAACCAGCTCAAAAATTGTCCCCAGTTAGGCCTGAAGATAATTTGAGGCCGGAAGGAGAATTTTACACCCCTGATAAGCCAAGATATAAGCCGGCTGATACGGTCCGACGAGTTGTTCATAAAGATAATCTGCGGATTGAAGGGGAGATGACGTTTACAGAAAAGGAAAACTATGTCAATGTAGAACGTCCAAACCAAGTAAAACCAGAAGATAACCTCAGATCGGAAGGTAAGATGTATATTTCATCCGATAAAACAGATTCCAAAGAACTTAAAACTAAAGTGGAAAAAGCGGTAATCAAGCGCCCGGTAGATAACCTGAAACTTGAGGGCACTCTTCAAATTTCAAAACGAGATGACTATAACGAAAAGAGAACTTCCAAGCTGGATACATCTAAAAGTGTGCAGAAAACTACCAGAACAAAATACACGCACAATAAGTCGTCAATATCTCTTGGAGAGGACAGTGCCATTCTAAAGACAACAAATCAAATGAGCTTTGCTTCGGGCAAACAAGCTGTTCCGATGGCTAATATGAGTTCAGAAAAACCAGTCGATGGTTTGGTTGTAGTATCCACGAAAAAAGTTACCACTGTAATAGGTGGTCGCGTCAAAAAAGAACCGGAAACAGAGTATGTTAGACGACAGGGGAAAGTTAATGTCATCGAAAATATTGCAAAAACTAACAACGTTAAAAACATAGTCAACATTGAAAATAAACATGATGAATCAATTTCGGTGAAGGAAAATCGTTTTGCGAAGGAGAAAAAAGTCATGGATTCTGTTCGCGTTGATATTTCTGATCAAACGTTCACCTCTGCAGTGACTAACGGAAGTAACACAGGAAGTAGTTCAGAAAGAATTATGTCTAGTGGAGTGGTGGCGAATACCGCTGGTCCAACAATTTCCACACAATGCAATTTGGATAAACAGGAAAGCACATCGACACACATGAACGCTACCTCATCTAAAAATATTTCTGATCAAGCACATTCCACACAACACAAGACCATGTCAGCTGAAAGTGCATCAACGAAAATGTCATCAAGCTCCTCTGCTACCACTATGTCTAAACATTTCCATCATCGACGAAGCGATTTCACTGCCGACGCAAACATTACTAATTCAGTATTTCATCGAAAAACTGTTTCAAATGAGTCAAATCAATTAGGTAGCCTAACGTCGAATGGTAAGATTCACAGAAAGAGCATTCTGAATTTGCACGAGGAGCCATCCAGCTCAGTTTTTCCAAGCGAACGCCAGAGCTACAGTAGCATACATCGACAGAACAGGGAACAAGATAGCAGCGCGTTGTTGATGAGCGAACGTCGCCACTACAACACATTCGGCCAGTCGCAAAATAGAGATCAGACGTCAAAGTCTTGCAATATTTCTAAAACGTCGCCTTCCGGTGGTATCGAAATTCCCCCTTACAGTAAACATTCCGAAAGAATTGTAACACGAAGGAATGTGAATCAGTCATCTATATCTCTGGGGATGGATGGAATTTCATCCACCTCCTTGTATCGCAGTGAATATAAGACGGTTCCATCCACAACTTGTGCTATACACAAAATCAAAGAAGGTGCATTCCAACACACAAGAAATACGAACGAACATAAATTTTTTAAAACTGTCAAGAACTAATTAGGCTGTAAAATTTTAAGGGCATGTAAAAATGCGTCTTTGCATGTACGCAAAAAAAATTTTAATAAATTTTTCATACAAGCATATCAATGTTGTAACTCAAATATTATATTTACGTTCATTTATGTATATGCAGACAGACATATATATGTATATTAAGCAAGAGTAATTGCCACATAATTTAATAAAATATTCTCAAAAAATTTACCGCTATGGTATGTTCCACTATATTATCATGGCGAAATAAATAAGTTGAAGTAATTTGACAGCTTTCTATGTAAATTTACCGACCTTCGGCTATCTTACAAAACAATGTTGCTTTTCACATTAGACGCCGAGGTTGAAATTTTAAGGGGATATTGCATGCACTGTAAAATCTTTTTGTTTACAATTTTCAATTTTTTTAATTGAGTTAATTGTGTAAACACTACTGCAAATACATATTTATGCAATATGTATGAATTTAGAATTCCTTAAGAACAATTTGCGATTTGTTACTTATTAGGCCTGTTCGCCAGTACTAATTTTACTGGTTTTTTATCCAACCTGGTTTTCGTACGCAAAAACTTGCAGCTGTTCATAAAACTAGCAACTTCTTGCTGGTTTTGCGTTTTCGTACTTTCTTGCATATTTCACTCATTGGGAGTAAATATTGGCTTACTCTCCGAAATTTGGTTACTGGCAAGTTACTGGATATTTTTTGCTGGAGAATACGAAAACACAACTAATGTCATCCAATTTTGGCAAAACAAGTGTTCGCCCAGCGGTCGAAATTCAACCACTAAAACTAAGGGGAGTTGAGGTGAGTTGAGTTGAGTTAAGGCGAAGTGAGTTCAGGTAAGGTGAGTTCAGATGAGTTAAGTTAGGGTGAGATGAGTTCAGGTGGGGTAATAGCCCTGTTCGCGTACGCACTATCCAGTAAATCCAGTACTAATTTTACTGGTTTTTTACTGGATGTCGTTTTCGTACACAAAAACTTGCAAGAAACTAGCAAAAGAGGGGAAATTGAGAGAGCAAAAATTACAGCTGAACTTGCAAGTTTTACTGGATTTTTACTGGATAAATTTTTACTAGCAACTATTTGCTAGTAAGAAAAACAGCTGATGGCATGATGCTTATTGTAAATCACATCAAGAAAATAATTGTTTGTGGTGCTTTTAGATTTGCAATTGACAAAATATACCTATTTAAATATATAATAAGATGGAAAACACTAGTTTTCTAAGAAAATTGCATCGGAAAATAACAAATAAATCAGCTGTTCATAAAACCAGCAACTTCTTGCTGGTTTTGCGTTTTCGTACTTTCTTGCATATTTCACTCATTGGGAGTAAATATTGGCTTACTCTCCGAAATTTGGTTACTGGATATTTTTTGCTAGAGAATACGAAAACACAACTAATGTGAATTGAGGTGAAATAACATTGTTGAGGGTGAGTTAAGTTGAAGTGAAGTAAATTGAGTTGAAATTAAATGAGGATAGTTGAGGGTGAGGTAAGTTAAGGTGCATTGAGGTGAACTGAGAGAGAGCTGATGTGAAGTTAGCTGAGGTGATTTGAACATTGTTATGTTATATGAAGGGCTCAGAATCTCGGCATCTTCAAGTGAAAATGGTTAAGTTTTCTTTACGAGTCATGCAATTTTCTTTAAAATGGCATTCACTGGTTAGTGCATATTTTGCAGTAAATACATAGTTTTGCATATATTGCAAAAAGTTCCTGTTTCTGCATATTTATTGCGCATATTTTAATATATTTTACAATAAACGCAAATAGCTTTGCATATAACTGCCGTTTTTGATCTACAACCATTTAAATTTAGTGAGAAATCACTTGACAAAAAAATTACCTAAAATTTTGTTCAAAATATTTATCTGAATATCTTCTTGGATAGCCAAGCGGCTATTAAGGCACTCTCTTATACCTCTGTTAGATCTCAACTAGTGGAAAACTGTAGGAGAGAGCTTGCGTATATCTCTGATCAATACGAAACGAGGCAGCGGACGAACTGGCAAGTTGCGGCTGAATGTTTCCTCAAAAAAATTACCGAAATTTATCACTGGAGGGCCAAGGAAGGATCGTACAGGATTACTCTCTTAGGAATGAACAAAGAAGACACCCATAAACTTACTGCAGTGTACACAGGGTACTCCTTCGGTGGGGCACATGCCGAAAGGATTGGATTTCCCTTCAACAGAAGAATGGTTTAGAGTGTAGCTGCCTCTTCCTCTACGACGTGCTGAAATTTATTAAAGCCGCGAAAGGGTTGTAGGTGTATTTTATGTTATTTTATGTATGTTACCGCATAACTTTGGACCACATCAACCGATTTCGATAATTCTTTTTGCATCGGAAAGGTAGTTTCTCAGAGGTGGTCCCATACTAATCTGGTTAAGATCCGATCAGTGCATCATGAGATATACAGTGACGAGCAAAACTGTAACATGGTTTAACACTTTTTGTTTCAGCCACCGCTATATTTCCAAGTTCTAACGACATTCATCCTTTTGTTGAATATTCTTGTGGGTCATCCCTACTCCCTCTCTCATAATGATTTGAAGTCAATACAACAACAATAAAAAAGCCAGCAGACAAAAATGTAAATTAAGGCAGATGTTACAGTTTTGCACTCACTCTCAGTTTTGCATTTGACAGTTATCTCTTACTTAGTTGGAAGTCAGATGAATTTTTTCTATATTGTAATTTATTGAAGAAGTGATCACCAGTAAATAACATAGTTAATCAGGAACCATAAATGTAAATAATAGATTTACTGCGGAAAGGCGAAACCGACAAGTGGCGAAAAGTGGCAAAAAATTTTGGAATTTGCTACTTAAAAATGTTAGGACTAGACAATATATAGCCTAAAGTGTTCCCAAGGACAAAGGAAGTCTGTTAAAAAATATTACGGTATGATATCTTGTGAACTTAGAAGCAAGTAGCGATGCAGCCACTATTACAGAAGCGCTCAAGGTATTAAACTTTAATGCAAATCAATAGACAGCGAGGCAAATTGAGCGCAAAGGCATCTTAAAGAAGAAAAAAGCAAATTTGATCATAATACATGTGCGAGTGTGGCAGCATTTCGCTGCATCGCACGAAAACCGAACCGTTGCCTATTGGGATATGCTAGGCCGTTCAGAATGCAATAAAAAACATATTTTTAAGTTTCAATTGAAGGTTATTTGGTCTGACAAGACTAAATTAATCACTTTCAATCAGATGGCCGGGCATGGTATTATTAATTTACATTTTTGTCTGCTGGCTTTTTTATTGTTGTTGTATTGAGTGTTATCTTTTTCATACAAATATTCTCTATTGATTCTCTTTCGCGAACGAGAAGCATAAAATAAGTCTATATCGTTCGCGTTCCCGAATGTTAGGTAGAATGTCCACACTTGTTCATACGCGTATGGATTGGTAGACCAAACAGCGTGCGTTCATATATGTAGCTATAAGTATCGATGCCTTCGCGAACATTTACTGTCGTTCTCGTTCACAACTGAATGTAAATTCTGCGTCAAACATTCGCGGAAAGGTGATGTGGCTAGAGATACTATTCTATGCGAAGGAAATTTTGTTAATTGCATAAGATTTGCACCGTTTATTCAATTTCAAAAATGTTGGTGTCAAATGAAAGGGCTTGGCTTCTAGATCAGTGCCCGACAAAGAGAGAAAAGTCTTAAAAGGAGAATGTATTAGTTATGAAACAAAAACTGAGAATGTGTTGGTGGTAATGCACGGAAAAAAATTTCTGTGTTGTATTACTTATTATAAAAACTTTGGTATGTTTTTTTGCCGTTTTTTTCATCGCTATTTTTTAGATCTAAACAACATAGAAACATATAATGAAAGTTAACGATTCTAAGAAAGGAAAAAGTTGGAAAAATTTTGTATGTATTGTACAAAATTATTATTATTTTTTTATAATTTAAGTGTGGATTTCTGAGCAAAAAAGATAACGTGCTTCGAGCACTCTGAATATTAAAAGAAAATTACGTTGACTTCAAGTAGAAATAAAATAAAAATATATATATCTAATATATATTTATTTTAAAATTAGGTAAAACTTGACATTTAAGAACAATTTAAAATAACGATTAAAGCAAAAGATAAATAACAAAACATATTGTATGTTTTAATTGAGGACTAGTCTGGTATTAAAAAAAAAAAAATACATAATACATAATTCACAAAGTTCTTTTAATATGAAGAAAAAGTACGACTTGGTTCCATATAAATACCTATTTCTAGGGGTGTATGTACGAAAAATTGTGTTATAAATTTTTTGAATGAATATTCATTCATTCTGCTCAGTGTACCTACTTTATTCAACAATAATGCGCCATCAACCTGCTTCGCCTGTTGTTTGCATGCACGATTGAGAGAAATAGAGGTTGCGCCTATCACGGTACCGCTATTCCTCTCTCAGTGAATTTGACAGAATCGTTGTTTGTATGACGTCACACTTGTGCAACTTGTTTACGTTTTCCTTGTAACATTTTTTCTTCTTCTTCCATTCTTGCTCACGTTTTGACATTTATCTCTCGCAATTGCACCAGTGTGACGTCACACAAAAGTTATTCTCAAAAATCCTCTCTGATAGGCGCAATCTTGTATTCTATCATTCTTGGTTTGCATGCAACTAAATAAAATTTGTTGCTCTTCTACTTTTTCTGTTGACGTTCGGATTGTGTACGTGTAAGAAGCCGATTGTGTACATGTGAAAGGCCGAATATAGTTCGTTTCCCAGGAAAGTGTTTGGCGGGCACTGTTCTAGATGTGTAGTAAGGTTATAGCTCTGATCCTGTTCTCCATGAACTTACAGGTTTTTAGACGAACTTGCAGGAAGTTACAGGAAAAATGATCCCGTACTCCAAATTCCTCCAAACTCTGCAAATGAGAGCGATGTTGTTGAGAGTTCTGTAGAGAATGAAGTTGCAAGAGTTTACCCGAACTTTTTCTTCTGGTAAAATCATGAAAAGTGTCAAGCGATCACTGGTTGACGTTTTTACTAGAAAAATGCCTTTTTTGTTCATTTTGTTGTTACTCACTTTTAATCTCACTTCAGAGAGTAATTTTGCTGTTTGACATTTTTACAGGATTTTATATGAAAAGTATTGGATCAGAGCTTACATTTTTTAATAAGGTTTCCATCTGCTTTTAAAATTATGATATTTACCCCGTTCGCACGATTCTCAAATATGAGCCTCTTCGTTTGATACTGCATATTTGAAAATCGAACGAACGGTGTAAATATGATAATTGTAAAAGCAGGTGGCAATCCTATTAAAAAATATAACTTTACTGCACACCAAGCCCTTTTATTTGACACCTCATTTTTGAAAATCGAATGAACGGTGCAGATCTCATGCAATTAACAAAATTGCCTTCGCATCAGTGTTGCCACAAAAATTTACCAAACTCCTCAAAAACAAATGAAAAAACCTCAAAATCCGAATAAATTACTACAAATTTTCTTATTACAGATATATGTATTGTGTCGTGCATACTATTTACAGGTATACTTAGTATAAAAATTAATTACATTCTCCAATTCAATTGGTTGTTTTTTATGCCTTGGTTTGTCTTCTATATATGTATATATAAAAGCGGATGATTTTGTTAAAATTTCCAGGATAGCTTCATAGTAGGGATTCGATTTAATGCATCGAAATGTAGCATCGATGCATATCGATGTATCGTATAAAAACATCGATATTTTCGATGCATCGAATGAAAATATCAACATTTCTTTCAATTAAAAATATACAAGAAGAAAATGAAACAATCATAACTTCGATAAGTGTTTAAGTAATAACTCACAGTGAAATGTATTTTTGCGGTGAGACTTCTTAGGCGGCGGTATCGCAAAAATGGAGAGTGAAATTTTTCAAACTGATACATGAGTGAGAAGGAAGATATACATAGGTAGTATAGGGAAGGGGAAAAAGGAAATAAAGCGCCGCATGACGGGTACGAGTACCTACATATGTATATATGTTTGTTTGAATACACGAACGAACTTACTGCGCATTTCAGCTCTGCCGCTACCAGCAATATATGTATAAATGATGCAAGCTTTGCGTAACTACATCCATTCGTACATACTTACCCTGCAATAAATTGTGCGACTAATCTCTAAAGAGAGTATTCCGAGATTACTCTCAATCGGGTACGATTGGGCATTAATTAGTCGCAACTAGTCTCATACGGGTAATAATGGAGGTCAATTAGTCTCAACTCATCCCTTGTGGGTATAATTGGAGATCATTTAGTCCCCAACTCATCTCTAACGAGTACTATTAACGATTTAATGATATGTACGCAGTTAGTCAATGAAATTTCATGTGAGGCGTTGGCACACAGAGAGAGTATTCGTCTAACCAAACTGAGCAACCAGGTTCGAATCTCAGCTGGCGCAAATTTTTATTTTTATTTTTTAAAAGTGACTAGTCGCTTTGTATACCCTTTCGGGTATAAAGGTGAACAATTAGTCTCTTCATAGGACATGCTCGAACAAAAGCGAACAGTTCATTCCATATAAAGAGATCAAAAGTGGTATTAGTCGCATGTTCCTTTGCGATTGCTCCCGGAGTCATCCCGGGTTAGTCCCATTTTTTTCAGGGTATGTACATATGTATGTTTGTATAGATATATTTATGATGAAGCAAACGGGCTTCGTTGATGTACTGATGGGCATATGTATGTACTTATGGACAGGAATGTTTTCATTTACAGTGGCTACACACGACGAACATATCCGCGCACATGCGCGGCTTGCGGGTCATGTTCGTCTTTTGTAGGGAGGTTTGCGAGCATCGCATTGGAAACAAAAACAACAACCTCATTTTGTGTTGATGCTTGAAGTGTGCACATAGGCGGATAAATGCATCCAAGCCATGTTATTTAATTGAATTTTTGATAAATGAGGCTAAATTACTATAAGTATATGTATGTACGTACATACAAGTAAAGTATAAATAAATTTAAGTAACACATACATAAAAAAGTTAAGTTAAAAGCAATGCAATTGCATCATCCGCGTCTTTCCTTTCCATGTTTACGCTTTGAGTACAAAATCACTTATGAGCCGCTCGCCGTCTGTAGCAAACGACAGCGAGCATGTTGGCGCATATGTGCGCGCAGATGTTCGTCGTGTGTAGCCAGTTTTATTATGTACATATGTTTGAATGCNGAAGAAAATGAAACAATCATAACTTCGATAAGTGTTTAAGTAATAACTCACAGTGAAATGTATTTTTGCGGTGAGNACACGACGAACATATCCGCGCACATGCGCGGCTTGCGGGTCATGTTCGTCTTTTGTAGGGAGGTTTGCGAGCATCGCATTGNTTTTGGAAGAAATGTGTTTTCAATTTGAAATTAAATTTGTTTGAATGATTGTAAGAAATGTACGTTTACATACCTTTAGCTGTAGCTGAGTTTGCAGAGGTGCTCGCTGTTATTTCTTAGATTCCAGACTGTCCCAAGATGTTGAAATGTTAACACAAATTTTAGTTTTGTATTACCAAGCTATGAAAAAGCATCTGCGAAGCACAGAATAGAAGCGTATTTGAACGAAAAAGCTGCCGAGCACATGTCTATGTAAAGTAAACAAGCCCCCCGCTGCATCCCTTTTTCGATTGTTCCGAACTGGTTCTAAATTCGAAAAATAAGATCTAGTTCGTTCTGCATGCCTTTTTCTATAGTTCCGAACTATTTCTAAATTCGTCACTTTAGATATAGATTTCTAGTGAAAAAAAAACTGAAAAAAATTAGTTTTTTAAAACTACCACTTTACGCCGATTTTGGACTGGTGGGGATCTAGTTCCTATCGGACTAGTTCGTTTTTGGCGATAAAGATCTAGTACGGAACTAGAAATTTGATTCACTAGTCCGCGGTTTCCATACAGGGTATATTTGTATGGATGTATGTACATTTGTTTGTGTATGTACATATGTTTGTGTACATGTATATATACGCATATGTAGCACGATCCAGAAAATAAAGGTCGCGCCATTCGCGGACCGCTAACCCTCTCTTCGTCGATTTGACAGCATCCACCCAATCGCTGACGTCATTAAATACTTTTGTTTACATTCACTGTTGCCAACTTTATGCTTTTCGCACCAAATTTAGTGGGTATTCAAAACGCTAAAATTTTTGAGTTTCGTGCATGGTGCGTTTTTGGTGTTTTTGTTTTTAGTTTGAAGACACCAAATTAGAAAATCTTAAAAAACTGGAAGCAAAATTTATAGCAATTGTAAGTGTGGTAAGCCAGTTTACAAAAATTTTAACAAAATCATGGCACAGTGACATAAGCGACTACAAAATATGTGGCAGCACCTTCAATCATGCCAGATGAAATCGACCGTCGTGCAAGAAACATTAATTTTTATTAATTTGAATCGGCATCCTTACAATAAAATTATGTATGTATATAAAGTCCGTAAAATACACCAATATAAATTTGGTGCTTTTTCAAATTCAAAACTTGGCAATACTGCCTTTTGTTCGATGCTTCCTCTTTTTCTTGTCGAGTTCGTCTTGCTCTCTCATTCTGGTATTTATTGACGTCATGGCCAGTTGCTCTCAGCTTGATTGGCGCAATCTTGTATTCTATCGTTCTTGGAAATGTAGTACAAACGTAAACAAATCTAATAAGCTGCTTGATATTAGCTTCGTTCCCCACGCTTTCCGGGCTGCTCCGGTAATTAGAGAGTAAAAATAAGTTACTCTCTCACAAGTGTCAAAAATGTGCCAACACGTGCCAAAAGTGCCCAGAGCGTGAGGAACGCAAAAAACCACATTTCGTGCCCGGAATCAACATATCAGCTCTAAACAATGATTTTACGTGTATTTATCTTATATGGCTAATAAAATTACCAAATAACTACATTTTCTGAAAATTCTGTGATATTTTCCACTTTTCCTTTTATAAAATTTGCTTTCGGATTTAAACAACAACAGCAGTTATTTCAAATTGCCCTTTTGCACATTTGTGCCCGGAAAAAAAATCCGGGCTGTTTCGTGCACAAAGAAGAAGATATTTACGATCCAAAAGTGGAACGTATTCGCTCTCTATTACCCATTTTTCTAGCGTGAGGAACGCTTTCTGGGCTGCTTTGGGCACCCGTGGGTACCCGCGGGCTCGTGTGGAACAAACCTATAGATGCAAATTGCAGTGATTGTCAAAAATTATGTGTTTGTTGTACATTGTGGGCCTGTTGAATGAATTTATGTCATGGTTGTATGAAAGATCAAAAAATTTGGATTTTCAGGCAAGTTGTACAACTTATCGCTACATTAATGGCCATGTTGTACAAACTCACTTAATTTGCGTTTATTTTATACTCTAAATAACCTAAAATGGATAACTCAGCCGAAATAGGTACGTGCTTTCGTTGAAATTCATAAATGTAAGCCGAAACTATGAAATTGTAAAAATGAGATTTTACAATGAGACTGCTCGCAAAATTGCAATGTTTGTGGGCGAAACGTCAGACTTGATTGCGGATTGATTTGAACCAACGTTTTCGGCTTGCATTATGTCAAAAGGATGTGTTTGTTGTAATTTATTCTGTCATTTACTACCATTATGCGTAGGCCAATTCATGAAATCATTTCATCGATCTGAGTAAAAACTACCCAACTACCGTCAATCCCAACCAGACGGAGCATTAAATTTAAGATTGTTTTTTTTTTTAATTCTTAATTATGAAAATGTTTGGGTTTAACATTTAAACCGAATTGTTTAAATTCTAAACCCAACATAAGTGCTCTCTTTTTTTTAAACTTGGAAGGTTTGTATTTGAAACTGAGTTTAGTTTGGTCATATATGTAGTCCAAAAAGTTTAAAATTAAAACCGAAATTTTTAACCGTGTACTCACGAAATTGGATGTGTAAAAATATGTTTACGGTTCGGCAAACCATTAGGCAATTGAGTTACATACATACATAGGTTTGGTTAGAAATCAAACAATAATTTCATTTCATCTTATTAATTTTCTGATATACATATCGCTAGCTTAGAGTGCAAAGTTGCTAAGTACATTTTTTTTCAATTGTACAGGAGACACAAAAAACGTTGCTAAGTAATTTTCCTTAAGTATCTTGCAAAACTTTGAATGCAATGTTTCGCGTTTTTCATTTACCCTTTATTAAAAAAAAAAAATAATAAAAAAGTCTGCTTTTTTAAATTTTGTAGATAATTTTGTGACTTGGTAAATTTTCTACTTTTTTCTTAAAATTTTTTTTGTTGGACTTAGCAAATTTTCCATGAATTTTTCCAATATGTACAATACGAAAAATCCATCTCGTAGGTACATTTTAAGAAACAATTTTTTAGAACAAATTGTTTAGGTTCTTTTAAAAATAATAATAACACAAGGGAACAGTGATTTTGTTGCATCAAATGTTAAAGCTGTTTTTGATAGACTTTTTTATGCTGATTACTATAAGTGACCATCAATTCAACGTGTAGGGATGGTGTTTTCAGAGATAGTACTCGAGACTTCTAGCTTTAATTTAAGCCTAATATCACCTTTAGTTTCTTTGCTATGGCTTCTAAAATATTGCAAAAAACGCGATTTTTTGACACTTTGACCTCGTTTTTTTCCAAATCTAGAGCTGATTGAGACTTTATACTTACGGATTCGTAATCAGCATAAAAAAGTCTATCCAAAACAGCTTTAACATTTGATGCAACGAAATTGTTTCCCATTTTTGTTCCCTTGTGTAATAGATTGGCGCTTACACATATGTTAGTGTTGGGCCGAGCTTCTCCGATTGTGGCGTTCGCCTTGATGTTGTCACACAAAGGGAAGGGCTTAAAGTTTTACGCTGTTTTTCTTTGCAGAAATACACTCGGAGGTTTGCCATTGCCTGTCGAGGGGCGACCGCTGTTAAGGATAAACCTTCTCTTCACTGAACAGGCACAACTTCTAGAAGCACTAGTTTACTTATGTTTATGCATACAATATAAAAATTGCAAATATAGGAAAATGACAAAAAAATTGTTAAATTTTTTTTTTTTTTTAAATAATCTATATATAATTGCTCAGTCATACGACTTAGTTAGGGCGATCTGGTGCAGCTACAGAATTGAGTTGTATATCAAATTAAGTTGCTGCTTCGGTAGCATGAGCCCTGCTGTCTTCCTTAGGCAAGGTTGCAACTGCCTTTTATAGGTTACACTGGAAGGCAACCGTAGCCAGTGTCTGGAATATTTAAGCAGGGGTGCTTTAATTCGGTGCAAGCGCAGGGATGCATTTGGGATTAAAGGATTCGCAGGGATGCATCCTTCAAGTGGGCGAAAGTCACTTAAACATACATTTAAGTATATACTTCATTTAAATAAAGTGATTTGTGAAATATTACTGAAAGAAAGCTCTAATTTATTCGAATAATGAACAACCTGATTTTACTCAACATGACTTTACTTAAACCTAGTATACTAATTCGAATATAACTCGATTTAAAATTTGTTCGCTGTTTTAAAAAGTAAATTTGAAGTATGACAAACTGCTACTATTTGCAAAATCCTAACGAACAAATTTTAAAATTCGTGAGAAATTCATGAGAAAAATAGTCACTTTGGGCCGTGTGTATTCTACATTAAGTTGGATATCTATCGTTTTTATCTTGGGCAAGATGAATGTTCCATATAAAGATCTAAACGTATCGTAAAACAATCTTTTAAATTGCGGTTTTCGGAGTAGCTCATTCAGTTTTCGCAATATTGAAATTTTTTCCATTTTGTTAGGTTCCTAGCGCCCTATTTTCGTATTCTGCTACCGGAGGAAGGATCTGAAATACGTATTTACATAAAAATATATATTTACATAAAAAGTTTGCGTTAAATCGTTCGAACACTAATGCTAAAAAGTTAAATACATTTTAGGAAGTTTTGGAAAGGATATACGATAACTACAACATATTAAGAGAGAACGGAATGTTTCAACTTTCAATTGTTTTTCACATACAATATTTCAACAAAAATTTACCAAAATAAAAAAATGTACCTGTCTACCAAACCAAAATTGTTCTCCCAGTTTTGGTAATAATTTACCAAAGTGGTAACACTAACTATGGTTACTATTTTTGTCTGCAGCTTACATGGAGACGTTACACTGTGCGGCATGTAGCCTGATTGTTTTTTTCTGCGCGCGTTGTTTTGTGTATTTAGTTCCGGCCCCTTATCCGTCTCCGCCATGCTGTAACGCAGGTAGATTTATTTTTTGTATACATTAAAATAAAATTTTATATATTTTAAACAGAGAGCTGCATGGATACACTCAAATTACATTTTAAGTCACTCGCTTTCTTTTCACATCTGCACACAATCGCACTCATTTATTTCCAAACATAACGTGCGATAGCATTGAAAAAACATTGTCGGTTGAGTGAGTAATTCACACTATCAAGTGCTCGATTCAAATAACAAGTGCTTGATTTGAAAAACAAGTGCATGGCATAACTGCTGTAATGAAAGTATCAAAGAAAAAACATTTGTAAAGACAATTTTTGTTAATTTTATTGGTTTCCTAACTGCATATTATAATGCAAAAATATCAACTGATTACAGCTCAAAGTTGTCTGCAGGGGTGTATCCGCAATTTGTGGTTCCGTTGTACTGTCAGAATTCTCAGTTAACGTTCTCATAATTTGTAAACATTTCTCTTTTGTGTACCTTTGCTCAGATGCGGTAAAGTTCTTGAACTCTTTTGCTGGCGGGTATAAAAAAAGCACAATTTTGTGCAAATCTTTAGTTTTCAACAGCAACTGTTTTTAAATAATAAAGCAACTTATTTTTCAAGTCCCTTATAAAGCCGATGTCTTCTGAGGTAACATTGCATTTCTTTTGTAGACTATACCTATAACTATATAAATGTACGTCAGGTGCATAACTAAATAATTTAGTAAAACTAATATATTTTAAAAAATACTTCATCAATATCAATTTTTTCAAAATTTTCGTATTCTCTACTAATTGTTTGAAGTCAATGGGTGTCATTCGATTGCTCAACTTGCTTTTCATAACAGCATTTTTCACTTGCTTGACTTGATTTGGAAAGAATATATCAACGCCGTATTTGAAATCAAATGAGTACACTGCAGCTAAACATTGATTTCAAAACTAACTATGAATCTCACTGTTTGTACGGTGTTTCTCACTAACCTTTAGATGGAAGCGAGTAAACTCATGCTGTTGTCTGATTTTAAACATCGAGGGCTGATATAAAAATCCACCTAAGCTTTAACTGTCATCAGTAATATTAATGCTACCTTATATAACGACAGGTAATAAGTCCCAGATGGTTTCTAAAATCACAAATTAGTTTTTGTGCAAATTGCAGATAGAGGGTATTAATGAATTCAAGCCCTCGATATTTCACATTTTTATATTTGTAAGTTATTAGAAGCAGGGATGCCAACTTGGCTCAAACCGTGCCATTTGTCCCTGTTTTACTTCAAATGGCACTTAATTTTTCAATTTGGCACAAAGTGCCAAAATGGCACTTTTGTAAAAAAAATAACATTTTAATACAATTTTGTGAAATCCTATGCTAGCACTTCTTTTTCTCAACTAAAAGTTTCTAATTTATAAAGGCTATTCAACTGGTTTATCTTATTTTATCATTGCAATTTTGTTTGGAAAATGAAGCTTTATTTTATTGCTTAATGTGAATGATTAAAAGGAATGACACCTTTTTTGGCACTTTTATTTTTCTATTTGGCACATTTTGGCACTTTTTTATCCTCAATAGGGCCTCTCATAACTAAGGAGAGTTGGCAGCCCTGATTGGAAGATTTCTGCTGTGTTTTGAGGCAACAACTTGTCTGCAGTAAAAAAGCATATAATTTGTGTTTCAAAAGTGTGTGAAAACCAATCAATTAACTTATATGATCTCGGTTCCGATATTAAATAATCAATAATTGTTTATACCCGCATTTTGGCACATTGGCTCGTTGAATGTGCCATCTAATAAATAGTGTCGTCGTTCTCCTTAGCTGCTTTTAAATGATGTCGTCACAAATTGCTGGCGGAGACATGAATACAGTGTAAGAAAATTCTTTTTCTATAATTGTTTCCTTATAGAAAGGTTGGTTTCTTTTCCACCTTAGACATTCCGAATTCGTTCAAAATATGCTAATTTAAAACACAGAATTCTTTCAGTGCTCCTCCGGGGTTTTTGGACATGTACTGTTTCTTCAATTTAATAGTGTTCGCTTTATTTTTGTAGAAACGAAAAATGTTTTGCAAGTTATGGATCATTTCTCCACTCTTTCTTCAAATATTTCTCGTATTCCAGCTGTGCGCAGGCGTTTAGTTTTTCGCATCGTGTTTTTACATATTCGTAATTTAAATTTTTTTAATAAAATCAATTGGTGGTAGTTCATGATTGTGTGTGGATTAATATCACAACACTGAGGATTTGGCAAAAGCCTTTTTCATCTATTAAAAAACAACACTTACGGGGCAATGTTTATTGTAAGAACAACATTTTTTTCTATGAATCGACATACTTTAAGCATTGTTGACGCTATTTCCATTTGAATGAGGAAATAGCGTCAATGACTTTATTTCCAAATTTTTGTTGACTTTATTTCGCTTTTGAAAAGGTAATAATGTCAATTTACTTTATTTCGCACCAGGGTGGGAAATAAAGTCAATTGACCTTATTTCCGTTGATCTTGTTACCTGTCACCATTACCGACGAATATATTGTATTATTTTTATATGTGTTTCCAGTTCCAGTAGAAAGTACAGCACCTGTATACAATTTCAGGAGTTTCAACCTCCACATTGAAGCAAAAGGGCTACGAAATTTGCTGCCACAACGTCGGCTATTAATGTAAGGTTGTACGATAAATTTTCAAAAACCCTCTGGAATTCTGTTCCCACTTTAACAAATGGCGCCTTTTGACTTCTTTCGTTGTAAAAGGAGCCATCATTGACTTGTTAAAACATTTCCTTTCGAATTTGGCGTCTAATTGTATTTGAATATATACTATGGTTTAAAAAATAGCTTGCATCTGTTGGTACGAATTGTTTAAGGGTTGCTTTTGTTTGAAGGCTTTCGATTTGTTTGAAAGTTCCGTTTTTCTTCTACATATTTTGATGGGAATATCTTATTACACATTACACACGATTATGAGAAGAATACAAATTTGTTCGATAAAAACAACGTAATCAAGGTTATATATTCTAATGTATTTGAACAATAAAAAAAAAAATATCCATATAATACAATACATGTACATGTATATAAGTATCTATCTATAATAGTAAGTATATGATATATGTAAGTATCTTGGAAGACATGTTTCAACATTATTCTTAAACTAAGCACAAACACATGTAGGAGATGCATTTGTATGTACTATTCTTAATCAAATATTATTGTATATATTTTTATACTAAGATCGTTTTGGAAGACATTTTTCACGTTACAATTTGTATAGAACATCTGTTTTATAATTCTACACATATCATTTGGAAGACATCGTTTCTTATTTTAAATTTTGCCATTTTGACTAATTGTTAAATGGCTATAGCTATCTTACTCTAAAGATAAAAAAAATTGTATGAACAAATTAAGCATCTAAATTACTACATACGTATATCCTGCAACAAAAACGTCACAAATACATTTGTATGAATCAATCAATTCTCCGTAATAATATACCAACTGTCTATTGAAACTTTTACATGTGATTAACTTAAAGTGTGTCACTTTCGATTCACGTAATTTCGAGATAATTTGCGCTTTACCATTCCCATTTTAAAATGGTAGCCCGAGTTCAAAAGCATTAATTAATGCATTTCCTGAGTCGTATATGCCTATAACGCCGAACAAGACTCCGAGACTGATAATGAGGTAGTCTTTTGCAACCTCCTTTTGATCTAGTAGATGACCCTTGATTTTTAAATGGAAATAACATGGCCAAATGAAGCTCAACATGGTGCCCGTAAAACTACCAATAAATCCCATAAGAATTGAAAAATGTGGAATGAAACAGGCCATCATAATCGTGGAAACTATTACACCTACCCGAAATCCTAGTCCCCAGACTTTTAATTCCCCGTCCAAATTCCATATTGTGGGAAATTTCGTTTTAGGCGGCCCTCGAAAAAAGTTTCGTTCCAGTAGTTCGCATGCAGCATAATATGGCAATGGATAACTGAGTATTGCTTTTATTACTAAAAAAAAATTTACTAAACCCTTGAAACCTTGTGAGTGCAGATTGTTTGTGATGACTTGTTGTGTGTCATCTTGGAAAGTTAGAAAGCAGATGTATCCAAAGCCGGCTTTGAAAATCGCTGCTGCTATATGCGACCAATCTAACATCCAGTTGAATTTGGAACGATCGACCATACTGCCCTCAAGGGAGGGTAAAAATATTTGCGAAGTATATGAAAAGACAATGACACCCAACGAAATGGGGAAGTTCTCCATATCAATGCTCCATCGTACTTTGGACCAACCCCATTCTCCAATCTCTAATATGCAATAACCGAGAATAATGGCATTGATAACAATGTGGGACATGGTACACCAGAATGAAAGTGTGGATACCATTTTAAGTGATTTCAAAAAACCCATTGGCAACAAAAATATACCTACAAACATCATCCAAGATCTGGAATCAAATGAGCCCTGAGGATAAGTGCCCGCTAATAGATCACCACACACAACTACATAAAGAATGCAAGTCATTAGCAGCTCAATCAGTTGCGCAATGCTAACAGCACGAGCCCCCAGTTTTGGGCCAAAACAGACCTTTGCGATTGCAACGTAGCTGTCGCGCACTCGAATCATTTGACCAGTATTTGGGTCGGGTTCGTATAAACACTGCACCAGAACTTTTCCCGTGTAACAGCAGATATAAGCTATGCCAATCATTGCTATGATGGCCCAATAACCTCCGTGCAGCACTGCGAACGGCAATGATACGATGAACATTCCTTGAATGGCATTAGTAACATTCCATGCAGCCTGATATTCGTCGATGTTTGTACCACCGCCTCCTTCGCCTTCACACACGAATGAGCTACCCTCAGACGCAACGCTTCCTTGTCTGAAAATGTAAATGAAAACTATAAGAATAAGAAAAACAACAAGTGTGTCTTGAAAAAATGTATGTATGTATGTATGAAAATGAAATTTATCAATTGTACCTAATTTAGAAATAAGAAGTCAAATGTACACAAACCGTTAATACATGTATAAATATTTATATCGTCATTAGACACGAATAAAGGCGCAAGCTCAAAAGTTGACCGCGAAAAAGTCACATAAAAAAACTTCAGCGAAGAAAGACCCTTAAAATAGTCGACGGCGAAGAAAGACGCGTTAAACTATTTGACCGCGAAGAAAGATGCGTGACCTTATATTCGCGGTCAACTATGTTTGCGGGTGTAACAGTATGTAAATACGCCCAAAGAGTTTTTGAGGAATGATGCTGAAGTTACAATCCTTGGCCTGGTATAAATCTATATTTACGCGTCTTTCTTCGCCGTCATCTACGTCACGCGTCTTTCTTCGCCGAAATTTTTCTTAAGCGTCTTTTTTCGTGAATTTTTTTAAGCGTCTTTTTTCGCCGTCAAAACACTAGCGCTCCTTTATTCGTATCTTGTGACGATGTACCTGCCGGAAAAAAGTATTGGTACAGTAAATTTTTCACAATATATGCAACAATATCTATTTAAATTTTGTTCTGCTAATTTTTTATAAAAATATGGTTCATTCTACAATAAAAAAACATACAAATATAATTTCTAAACTTCGTGCAAAACTCGCGAAAATTTTATACATTTTCATGCAAGTTTTTAACTTTTTAATCAGATTTTTTGGAATTTTGTAGCCCATTAAATTGTAGTATAAAAAATGCAAGTTCGGTTTATTTTTGAGAATATTTTTTGGTGGAGGTGTTTTGCATTTTTTCCATTCAAAGTATTTTCGAATTGTTATTTTTATGGAAGAAGCTGCGTGGAAAAAAATTGCCAAAAATCAAAGGTAAGTCGTTGCTACTTCAAACTTGCACTTTGTTATAATAAAATTTATTGGGCTACAAATCTTCATCCTCAAAAAAATTCTAAAAGATCTAATTAAAAAGTTGAAAAATTGCGAGTATTTCACAGAGTTTGGAAATTATTTTTTTTATGTCGTTTGTTGTAGAATGAACCATATTTTTATTAAAAAATAGCGGAAAAATATCGGAATAAAAATTGTTGCATATATTGTGAAAGATTCGCTGTGCCAATACTTTTTCCGACAGTGATATCGTAATACGAAGAGGACCTGCGTCAACGGCATCACGTCTAATTTTGGGACCCAAAATAATATAGTACGTCTCACGAGCTCCATTCAAATTAGGAGGAGCCTTCTCGAGCCATTCGAGACCAAATGATATTTTAGACAAAATAACTAATTTTCGTGCGACTTCTTCATTCCTTCTAACCAAACCGTCAGTATAGAACTGGAGCCCAAACTAAAACTCCTATCATCAGCCAATTCTTCAGAATTAGATTATATCCTCGGTTAATCGGCCGCTGAGGTGTAGTGGTAAGCAGTGCGCGCTTCCACTCCGCAACGCCTGGGTTCAAGCCCTGGTCAAAGCAACATCGCAAAAATATAGAAAAAAGGTTTTTTCTTAACAGCGGTCGTCCCTCGGCAGGCAATGGAAAACCTCCGAGTGTATTTCTGCCATGAAAAACAGCTTCTCATAAAAATACAATCGCCTTTCGAAGTCGGCGTAAAACTGTAGGTCCTTCCACTTTGTGTGACAAGATCAAGGCGCACGCCACAAATCGGAGGAGAAGCTCGGCCAAACACTAACATATGTGTAAGCGCCAATCTATTATTATTATTAATGCTTTACTGCTGTTCATAATGTCATTTTGACCATCATTCAGTACAATTCCACCCTTTCTGCGACGATGGAGGTATCCAAGAAGGGAGGGTAACGAATTTTACGAGATTTTGTATGACATGGATGTAGTAAAAAGTATAAAAATAATGCGCTGGACAAACGCAGGAGGATCTTGTAAAATTTTTTTTTTTTTGTATTGAATATATCGTCGATGTTTTTGTAAAACCGCCCATCGACCAGTTGAAAAACCGCCTTAATCGACGTTGTGGCCAAAAGGAGATTTCGTAACCCTGAACTGCAGGCATCGATATTTATGCATAAAAATCATGATTCAATAACGAAAGGTTTTGTAAGAAAAACTTTCTCTCGCTCTAATTTTATCAATGACACTCCCCCCCTACTCCTAAAAACAAAAACAGTGATATTTCTTTTCCAAATTTCTTTGCAGGTTTTAAGAAAATTTTTAAATTTTTAGTAGTGATATTTTTATTTTAAATTTGAAGAAATGGTTGTTCTTCATTCGCTGGCGACAACAAGATAAAATGATTGAGAATCGTTGGACTGCAGAAATTCAATGTAGGCTAAGGAGACGAAATTCCCTTAAATGCCGAAATGTATTTGTCGATATTCGTGGAAACCTATTGATTCTGCCAAGGCGCTGTAAAGTAAAGCGCGCAATGGTTCTGGTAAATGAGTCAACGAAAATATTTAGGTATTGACCTACTCAGCACAATCCTGCAGTGGAATTCTGACAATCGCTACGCTAAATTTCCATCGCTAAAATTCTCTAAAAAACGAAAGCTACAAATTTTTTCTTTCCACAACAAATTTATAACAAAAAAGCTGCAGTTAATTCCGTTGTAACCTTTTCAATATCTCAATACTGTCGTCAATGGTGCATGGTGTCAAGTTTNGTCGGCGTAAAACTGTAGGTCCTTCCACTTTGTCCATCGGAGTAGAAGCTCGGCCAAACACTAACATATGTGTAAGCGCCAATCTATTATTATTATTAATGCTTTACTGCTGTTCATAATGTCATTTTGACCATCATTCAGTACAATTCCACCCTTTCTGCGACGATGGAGGTATCCAAGAAGGGAGGGTAACGAATTTTACGAGATTTTGTATGACATGGATGTAGTAAAAAGTATAAAAATAATGCGCTGGACAAACGCAGGAGGATCTGGCAAAATTTTTTTTTTTTTGTATTGAATATATCGTCGATGTTTTTGTAAAACCGCCCATCGACCAGTTGAAAAACTGCCTTAATCGACGTTGTGGCCAAAAGGAGATTTCGTAACCCTGAACTGCAGGCATCGATATTTATGCATAAAAATCATGATTCAATAACGAAAGGTTTTGTAAGAAAAACTTTCTCTCGCTCTAATTTTATCAATGACACTCCCCCCCTACTCCTAAAAACAAAAACAGTGATATTTCTTTTCCAAATTTCTTTGCAGGTTTTAAGAAAATTTTTAAATTTTTAGTAGTGATATTTTTATTTTAAATTTGAAGAAATGGTTGTTCTTCATTCGCTGGCGACAACAAGATAAAATGATTGAGAATCGTTGGACTGCAGAAATTCAATGTAGGCTAAGGAGACGAAATTCCCTTAAATGCCGAAATGTATTTGTCGATATTCGTGGAAACCTATTGATTCTGCCAAGGCGCTGTAAAGTAAAGCGCGCAATGGTTCTGGTAAATGAGTCAACGAAAATATTTAGGTATTGACCTACTCAGCACAATCCTGCAGTGGAATTCTGACAATCGCTACGCTAAATTTCCATCGCTAAAATTCTCTAAAAAACGAAAGCTACAAATTTTTTCTTTCCACAACAAATGTATAACAAAAAAGCTGCAGTTAATTCCGTTGTAACCTTTTCAATATCTCAATACTGTCGTCAATGGTGCATGGTGTCAAGTTTGCACTACATACTAAATTTTGTTCGAATAAGGGTCAACTCAATTTTTTCCA
>NW_016157441.1:200199-204586 GCF_001687245.7 Rhagoletis zephyria
AAATTTTAAAGTTAAAAGCTACAATTAATGGCATAGTAACATATTGGATATCTAAATTCTATCCACTAGGTGTATTANGCACTACATACTAAATTTTGTTCGAATAAGGGTCAACTCAATTTTTTCCATCAAAACGAAAGCTACAAATTTTTTCCTTTCACAAGAAATTTTAAAGTTAAAAGCTAAAATTAATGGCATAGTAACATATTGGATATCTAAATTCTATNATATCTCAATTCTATCGACTAGGTGTATGGTGTCAAGTTAGCACTACATACCATTTTTTCTTAAAAAACGAAAGCTACAAATTTTTTCTTTCCACAACAAATGTATAACAAAAAAGCTGCAGTTAATTCCGTTGTAACCTTTTCAATATCTCAATACTGTCGTCAATGGTGCATGGTGTCAAGTTTGCACTACATACTAAATTTTGTTCGAATAAGGGTCAACTCAATTTTTTCCAGCAAAACGAAAGCTACAAATTTTTTCCTTTCACAAGAGATTTTAAAGTTAAAAGCTAAAATTAATGGCATAGTAACATATTGGATATCTAAATTCTATCCACTAGGTGTATGGTGTCAAGTTAGCACTACATACCATTTTTTCTTAAAAAATGAGAGCTACAAATTTTTTCTTTCCACAACAAAAACACTACAATTAGTGCTAACTTGACACACGTTCTCATTTGGCGATGTAGATCACGTCTCCTGTCTCAGTCGTTCAGTAGCTGCGTGTCCCTTTTACTCTTCCTGTCGTCCGGCACGAAGCGCCAATCGCGACTGTGCAAGCCAATGTTTAATATTCTGATGGCGGCATAATCTCCCCAGAACACTAAAAGTGCAATATCAAAGAATCCGAATTACCATATTCGAAGCAATCGAGCCATAAACGCGAAAGAAACGTAAGCTACAAAATGTTTTTAATTGTCGTTTTTTAATCACAATTCCACAATTTTTCTACAAACAAATAGCTTTTTCATATCCATCTAATGTACATGGTACCGCACAGAATTTACAAGGCAGACAAACAGTAAAAAAATAGCTCAAAAGGGACCATCCATTCTTTAGTTATGCGCCGTGCAACTTTGGTATATTCATGGCAAAATTTATTTTTAATAACATAATAATTTAAATAATTAAATAAAATTCGTTTTTGTATTAAAATACCACAATGCACACATTATCCATGCCATTTGTAGAATTTCGCTACCATTTAGGAAGTGTGATGGAATTCTTTCCCTTTTTCTCCTTCTTCCAAGTACCATCCCTGCGGGTAGGAGTGTCAAATTTTAGAAAATAGCTACTTACAAAACCTTTACTAATTGAACCATGCATAAAAATCATGAAATCGTTATTAAAACAACAGATTTGTAGCATAATTGCTGGAGAAAATACAGGAGGTAACAAGGTATCACGGCAATGCCTTCAAAGAAAAACCGTTTTTTCTCTCCTGTAAAATTTGGATGCCTTAAGATAGGCGGTTTTGGAATTGGTCGATGGGCGGCTTTGCAAAAACATCGACGATATTATCTTCAAATTTAATAAAATTATAGTTTAAAAAACTAAAACCTCCCTATTAAAATTTCCANGAAAATAGCTACTTACAAAACCTTTACTAATTGAACCATGCATAAAAATCATGAAATCGTTATTAAAACAACAGATTTGTAGCATAATTGCTGGAGAAAATACAGGAGGTAACAAGGTATCACGGCAATGCCTTCAAAGAAAAACCGTTTTTTCTCTCCTGTAAAATTTGGATGCCTTAAGATAGGCGGTTTTGGAATTGGTCGATGGGCGGCTTTGCAAAAACATCGACGATATTATCTTCAAATTTAATAAAATTATAGTTTCGTACTGTCATCATGAAATCGCTGCATCTTTTACATAGTTACATTCCGAGCTAATAAAAGCGAGGTAATTGTAATAAAATAGGGCTGAAGAGGTACAATTGTGCCTACTTTCCTGTCACTTGTACATATATATGTATGAGTATTTAAAACACTTAATTGCTAAGTGAACGAATTCGTAAAACATATACATGTCTCAAGTAGCACACTGGTGTATAACTTGGTGTAAATTTGTGAATTTTGGTACAATTAATCAGATTTATACCAAAATTCGTAAATTTACACCAGTGTGTTACTTGAGTTCAGTGTTGTCAGGTCTTCGACATGAGAAAACGTCCCTCTTGGTCAGAAAAAACGTCATTTCCTACCCAAAACGTCTTTTTCAAATGTCTGCATAAAGAATTGTTCTTATTAAACTTTTATTGTATATAAAGGTACATATGTGTGTTCGTATGGAATAGTAGCTTATGTCGAAAGGTTGACTTTAGTATAAATCGGCATTGGCAGCATATGATTGCGAATGACTCACTGGCGCTGAGCCGTTGAAGAACTATTGGCCAATAAACGTGCATTAAATAGTNCATATGTGTGTTCGTATGGAATAGTAGCTTATGTCGAAAGGTTGACTTTAGTATAAATCGGCATTGGCAGCATATGATTGCGAATGACTCACTGGCGCAGAGCCGTTGAAGAACTATTGGCCAATAAACGTGCATTAAATAGTTTCTATACTAGCAAGTCAATATTCTTATTAAGTCTCATCAAAAAAAAAATAAACGTGCATTAAATAGTTTCCATACTAGCAAGTCAATATTCTTATTAAGTCTCATCAAAAAAATTCCTTGTCCTTCAAAGCATAAAGAGAATGACGCATTATACTAAAGCCGGCTTCCCGACATAAGCTACTATTCCATACGAACACAGATATGTACGTAAGATATATTAAACGACAGAGACCATTCAAAATTCATTGTAAACTGGTTTGAGATCGTTAATATAAAAATAATTTTATACCTACACTTATGATCAGCTGATTTAGTCATCAACGTTTTGATCGATTTTGGCAGATTCTCTTTTGTTTATTTAATGTTTATTATTTTTCCATAAAAGCCTAGCTCATTATATAACAAACAAAATATAAATCCACATTTCGAACTTTGTGCAAAAATTATAAAGAATCTGCAAAGTTTCAGCTAGATTTTCAACTTTTATTCAAATTTTTAGAATCTTTTTGGGTATGCAGTTTTAAGGTGCAAAATAATTGCGTTGATTTTTAACATTTTTTTTTCTAANAATAGTTCCCATACTAGCAAGTCAATATTCTTATTAAGTCTCATCAAAAAAATTCCTTGTCCTTCAAAGCATAAAGAGAATGCCGCATTATACTAAAGCCGGCTTCCCGACATAAGCTACTATTCCATACGAACACAGATATGTACGTAAGATATATTAAACGACAGAGACCATTCAAAATTCATTGTAAACTGGTTTGAGATCGTTAATATAAAAATAATTTTATACCTACACTTGTGATCAGCTGATTTAGTCATCAACGTTTTGATCGATTTTGGCAGTTTCTCTTTTGTTTATTTAATGTTTATTATTTTTCCATAAAAGCCTAGCTCATTATATAACAAACAAAATATAAATCCACATTTCGAACTTTGTGCAAAAATTATAAAGAATCTGCAAAGTTTCAGCTAGATTTTCAACTTTTATTCAGATTTTTAGAATCTTTTTGGGTATGCAGTTTTAAGGTGCAAAAGAATTGCGTTGATTTTTAACATTTTTTTTTTTCTAAGACATTTGGTTAGGTGGTCGGTTGTCGAAAATGCTAAATTACGTTCTGCTAAGAAGGAACACAGCAATATTTCAGCCTTTTTTGCTTGGTTTGCATCANACCAACCTTTGAACACGAGATCCTTAGTCCAAGAATATAAAAAAAATAGGTATGCATCATATTTAAGTCATCTGTGTCCAAGGAATAAATATCTTTTGAAGCAGCTGCTGCAAAACACAAAGCTTGTAAAGATTTATTAAGAAAATAATTCAAAACCAGTTCTACTTATAAGATTAAGTAACAGAGAAAAATTACTGGGAAGTTAAAAAACGTAATTTTTTACACAAAAAACGTCCAAACGTCAACAGGATACAAAAAACGACCAAATGACGTTAAAAACGTCAACCTGGCAACGCTGCTTGAGGTGTACATGATAAAAATATTTAAAGGTAACACCGCTCGCTCAATTCCTCCGCCATTGGGGTTTTTATTATTATTATTATTATTATTATGGCGGCCGCTGTGGTATAGTGGTAAGCAGTGTGCGCTTTCACTCATCAGCACCTGGGTTCAAGCCCTGGTCAAAGCAACATCACAAAAAAAAATATAGAAAAAAGGTTTTTTCTTAACAGCGGTCGTCCCTCGGCAGACAAAGGCAAACCTCCGAGTGTATTTCTGCCATGAAAAACAGCTTCTCATAAAAATACAATCGCCGTTCGGAGTCGGCGTAAAACTGTAGGTCCCTCCGCTTTGTGTGA